>NW_026647259.1:0-68191 GCF_950295315.1 Erinaceus europaeus | reverse complement strand
TTACCATATGAAAGCACCCAGGTTCAAGACCTATCTCCCCACCTTCAAGGGGCAGAAGGAGGGGGGGGGATGGTACTTTTGTAGCAGTGAAACAGGTCTGCAGATGTCTATATTCCTTTCTCTCATCTTCTCTTTCAATTTTTCTGGATCCTCTCCAATATAATGGGGGGGGAGTAAAAATAGCCACTGGGAGTGCTGTATTCATAAAATCTGACAACAAGCCCCAGCAATAACCCTGGTGGGGAAAAAAAAAAAAAAGAAACTTGGCCTTTGAAGCATGAGGTCCTGAGTTCAATCTCCAGCATCACATATGCCAGAATAAAGCTATGGTTCTCTCTCCCCTTCTCTCCTTTCCTCTCCTCTTCTCTCTCTCTCTTTTTTTTAATGGGAAAAAACATTTATTTTAATGAGAGATACAGAGACCAGAGCACTGCTCAGCTTTGGCTTATGGTGGCACTGGGGATTGAAACCTGGACCTTGGAGCCTCAGGCATGAAAGTCTCTTTGCATAACCATTATGCCATCTCCCAGCCCCTCTCCTCTCCTCTCCTCTCCTCTCCTCTCCTCTCCTCTCCTCTCCTCTCCTCTCCTCTCCTCTCCTCTCCTCTCCTCTCCTCTCCTCTCTCTCCTCTCTCTCAAATAAATAAATAGATCTTTTCTTTTTAAAGACTATCTCTAGCTTCTGCTATAGGTTTGCCATTTGAGCTTCTCAGCTTCTCACTATAATATGAGAATATAGGAACATTTACTAACTTTGGTCTTCATTTTGGGTAGCAGCCAAAATTTATGATTATAAAACATGTTAATTCCAAACTTAACCAAAATGCTATTCAATCATTTATATATCCTATGTGATCATATATTATTGTGTGATGACGGATAGAAGTGGATTCCAAGAAATTCAACTATTTCAAAACCCTTCCTCTTTTTTTTTTTTTTTTTTTTTGCCTCCAGGATTATCACTGGGGCTCGGTGCCTGCTCTATGGATCCACTGCTCCTGGAGGCTATTTTTTCCCGTTTTGTAGCCCTTGTTGTTTATCATTGTTGTTGTTATTATTACTGTTGTTGGATAGTACAGAGAAAAATCAAGAGAGGAAGGGAAGACAGAGAGGGAGAGAGAGACACCTGCAGACCTGCTTCACCGCTTGTGAAGCAACCCCCTTGCAGGTGGGGAGTCAGGGGCTTGAACCAGGATCCTTATGCAGATCCTTGCGCTTTGCGCCATGTGCGCTTAACCAACTACTACTGCCCAGACCCTCAAAATCCTTCTTAAGACTACCTGACACATACATAAATCACTATTCCTTTCTAGGGGACAACCGTGTAATTGCATTTCCTCCATTTTTATTTTCCCAATCATTATACATATTATATTATACAATTATATAAGATATTATATATAATATGCAATATATACATATACAGACAGAGATTTGTAAAGGACCTCAACACTAGGGAAATACTGTTTCTAAACCTTTTGCAATCAGAATCAGATAATATTGCTGCCTGTTTGCTTGATGTAAAAATCTGTTCACTTTAGGGGGTCAAGCGGTATTACGGTGGGTTAAGCCCACATGGCGCAAAGCACAAGAATCAGTGGAAGGGTCCCATTTCGAGCCCCCGGTTCCTCACCTGCATGGGGTTGCTTCACAAGCAGCGAAGCAGTCTGCAGGTGTCTATTTTTCTGTCCCCCTCTCTGTTTTCCCTCCTCTCTCAATTTCTCACTGTCCTAACCAGCAACAACATCAATGGCAACAATAACGACACGGACAACAAAATGGGGGGAAAAAGAAAATATTTTTTAAAAAGAGTTCACTTCATTAACAATACAAAATTCAGAAAAATAGTTTTCTTTCTCCTACTATTTCTCTTGTCATTCTGGTGAGGAGGGTACTTGATAAAAATATAAGGAGGAGATATTAGAATAGTAGAAGCATTAAATTTATCATTGAAAATTCATCACCAAAAAGAATTATGATGTTGTGAAAAATATTTTATTAAAAGTAGAAAATAATGGGATATAAAGATACTGTACAATTTGGGGCTGGGATGTGTCATCCCAAATCTGGCCTCACCCAAATGTCATTGCCTACACTAAACCCCACCAAACTTTTAAAACATACTAGCTCTCAGGATAAGCAATGTTGCTCCCAGTAGAGTGGCATATTACAGTGCACAAGGACCTGGGTTCAAGCCCCCTCCCAGTTTCCCACCTACAGGGGGAAACTTTACAAGTGGTGAAACTGTGCTGTAGATCTCTCACTCTCACTCTCTTTCACTTCCCTTCATTCTCAATGTCTCTCTGTTTCTATCCAAAATGAATGAATAAATAAATAAATTAAAAATACTTTTAAAAAGATACATTTGATCTTTCCTGTGTTCAGTCTAGTAGGTAGGTAGGTAGGTAGGTAGGTTCTGCAAGTCCATAGGGCAAATCCATTCTATGTATACAGATTACTTCAATGCTTTCAGGTGTGGAAACTGAGGTTAGAAGTTCCAGGCCACTAGAGGTAGAGACTCTTAATTTTTTGCAAATGTCCAGGTCCAAGATTATAAATTCTTCCTTATTTTTAAGTGTTCTGTTGGGAAAGGTGTTAATAGTTTATTTTATTATTACTTTTAATTTATTGGGTAGAGATAGCCAGAAATTGAGAGGAAATGGGAGCATAGAGAAGGAGAGAGACAGAAGGACACCTGCAGCCCTGCTTCACCACTTATGAAGTTTTCCCCCTGCAGCTGGGGACCAGGGGCTTAAACCTGGGTCCTTGTACATTGTAACATGTGTGCTCAACTAGGTACACCACCACCCAGCCCCTGAGAGTTAAGGATTTATAGAACATTTGTTGGCACATGGCTACAATTTCTCCTCTACCAGTAATAGGTATTAGAGAAAACTCATGCCCAGCTTTGGTTCTTTACCACAACCATGCAGAAGGACACCAGTGACCTCTATATTCCTCCCGTTTCCCTCCTTTCTCAGAGTTTTTTGCTTTGTTGCAATGCACTACACCCAGCCCAGGTTTCAGAAACATGGGTGTACATGAATCTCTTCTGATAGTTGTTTTGGCTTTTGATAAACTCCCAATAGAGAAATTGCTGGGTTCTAGGTTAGTTTCATTTCAAATATTCTGAGGAGTTAGACCAACTTTCATTTCTGTCATCAATCTAGAATGCTTCCTTTATCTCCTTATCTTCTCTGGCACTTGTTGATTTCACTTCTTTTTAATGTTTATTTATTTATTACCTTTTGTTGCCTTTATTGCTTTATTGTTGTAGTCGATGTTGGATAGGACAGAGAGAAATGGAGAGAGGAGGCGGAGACAGAGACGGGGAGAGAAAGAGAGACACCTGCAGACCTGCTTCTCTGCCTGTGAAGTGACTCCCCTGCATGTGGGGAGCCCAGGCTCGAACTGGGATCCTTATGCCAGTCCTTGCGCTTTGTGCAACGTGTGCTTAACCCACTGTGCTACCGCTCGACTCCCCTGATTTCACTTCTAATGTATGCCATCTCACAGGTAGAAAGTGGAATCTCATTGTTGTCTTTGTATTTCTCTAATAATCAGTTACTTGGAGCACTTTTTTAATTGTATTAAAAAAGTATTAAAGGCCTTCTGGATTTCTTCTTTGGTGAATATTCTTTCCATGTTCTCACTGCAGTTTGTAATGAGGTTGTTCTGTTTTTTGTGTTGCTGACTTTAGTGCACTTTTTGTATATTTTGGTTGTTTACCCCTTATCTGGTGAAAGTTGTAAAGATATCTTCTCCCATTTTGTAAGGTGTCTTTCTGTTTTGGTGATACTTCTCTCTGCTGTGCAGAAGGTTTTCAGTTTGATAGTGTCCCCTTTAGGGGATGAATGTTGTATAGAGAGTTCCCATTTTGTTAAGTATCTTTCTGTTTTGGTGATAGTTTCTTTTGTTGTGCAGGAACTTTTTTAAGTTTGAATTATTTCTATTGGTTTATTTTTGTTTCCTTGTTGTTAGACTTGAATCTTTGAAGCCATTTCTGAAATACAGATTGTAAAGTGTTCGGCCAACTATTTTAATTTCTTTATTGGGGGATTAATGTTTTATAGTTAGTAAATATAAAAGTTTGTACATGCATAACATTTCTAAATTTTCCACATAACAATACAACCTCCACTAGGTCCTCTGCCTTCATGTTTCAGGACCTGAATGCCCCCCCCCCCATTCACCCCAGAGTCTTTTGCTTTGGTGTAATACACCAACTCCAGTCTGAGTTCTACTTAGTGCTTTCACTTTTGAACTTGTTTTTCAACTTCCGCCTGTGAGTGAGATCATCCCATACTCATCCTTCTGTTTCTGACTTATTTTACTTAACATCTAAGATGGGCTGAAAACAGTGAAATCACCATTTTTAATAACTTAGTAGTATTACATTGTGAATATAGACTACAACTTGCTCAGCCACTCATTTGTTGTTTGACACCTGGGTTGCTTCCAGCTTTTGGCTATTACAAATTGTGCTGCTATGAACACAGGTATACACAAATCTTTTTGAATAGGTGTGTTGGGATCCTTAGGCTATGTCCCCAGGAGAGAAATTGCAGGGTCATAGGGTAGGTTCATTTCTGAGAGTTCTTCAGACTGCTGTCCACAGAGGGTGGACCAATTTACATTCCTACCATTAGTACTGGAGGATTTCTTTGTCCCACAACCTCTCCAGCATTTGTTGCTGCTATCTATTCCAGTGTATGACATTTTCACAGGTGTGAAGTGGTATCTCATTGTTGTCTTTATTTGCATTTCTCTGACAAATAGTGACTTAGGACATTTTTTTCATATGTTTCTAATCTCTTTTGTGGTGAATATTCTGTTCGTGCCCTCTCCTCATTTTTGGATGAGGTCATTTATTTATTTATTGTTGTTGAGTTTGGTGAGCTCTTTATATATTTTGGTTATTAGCTTCTTGTCTGATGTATGGGTTCTGCCAATTTTTATTCTATTTATTAGATAGTTTCTGGTTTAATGTTCGTGTCTGTGATCCCTTCTTACTTTTGTGCATGATGATATGTGTTATTCCAGTTTCATTTGTCTTTATTTTTCAGCACAAAATTTCCAACAGCTTTCATTGAAGATAGTATGTAAAGCAATTACTGTGAGAGAAGCTCTACTTTGAGTGGATTCCATTTTTCATGGGAACAAGAAACAAAACAACTCTGTATCTCCAGTCCTTCTCCCCCAACATATCTAGCCACAAGCAAGGCCATAACAAGCCATTAGCATTTCCTTCCAATAGCTTTCCCTTATAATACTATACTGCTTCTGCCTAGATCTCAAAACTTCCACTTCAGTCTCTTCTGATCAAACTGCTATCCCCTATGCTTTATATCACATCAAGTTTCACTGTGAGCTCCTTTAGATTTTATGTTTAGGTATGTTTTGGTTTTGGGTTCCCTATCCTTCCCTATGATTTCCTTCTGCCAGCTTTTTTCTTCCCTTCTCATCTAAGAAGCAACACTACACTCAGGAAACCCAGCATAAGCAGAGGTTAGGGACCTCTCTTTTATTTTAACTCTCTTTTAATTATCTTTTTTTTACTTGTTGGATAGAGATAGAATTAAGAGGGAAGTGGCTGGTAGAGATAGAATTAAGAGGGAAGTGGCTGGTAGAAGAGAGACAGAGTGATACCTGCAGCACTGCTTCACCACTTGCAAAGCTTTCCCCCTGCAGGTGGGGAAAAGGGACTCCAAACGGGGTCCCTGTGTATTGTAACATGTGTGCTCAACCAGGTGCGCTACCACAGGTCCCATCAAGGACCTCTTTTAATAAGAAAATAAATACAGTCATATTTATGAAATAATATAAAAATTGATATACTTATTTCTACATCTTGGGCCAATATAATAAGAGGCAAGGAGAAAAGAAGAAGGGAGATTCAGGCAGTAGCGCAGTGGGGTAAGCACACATGGTATGAAGCGCAAGGACTGTTCGAGCCCTGGGTTCCTCACCTGCAGGGGAGTCGCTTCACAAGTAGTGAAGCAGGTCTGCAGGTGTCTATCTTTCTCTCCCCATCTCTGTCTTCCCCTTCTCTCTTCATTTCTCTCTGTCCTATCCAACAATGATATCAATAACTACAACAATAAAACAAGGGCAAAAAAAAGGAAAATAAATATTAAATATAAAAAATAAACAATAAATACTTTTCAAGAAGAAGAAGAGGGAGAGGGAGAGGGAGAGGGAGAGGGAGAAGAAGAAGGAGAAGAAGAAGAAGAAGAAGAAGAAGAAGAAGAAGAAGAAGAAGAAGAAGAAGAAGAAGAAGAAGAAGAAGAAGAAGAAGGATGGATGTGAAAGGAGAGAAACAAAGGAAAAAGTCAGCCAGACAACTATGTGTTATTCTCCCTCTACCACCACACATGGTATCATGAGTTAGTGAACAGTTATTATATTGATCTTTTTATTTTCAACTAAATTGCCTATTTAATTGAGGGAGCTATTCTTTTGAATAGTCATGGAATCTGTTTGTCTAAGATTACATATATACAGCAGTGAGTTAATGTTCTGGAAAACAGAGTCATCAGCTAACGTGTATTCTTTACCTTAACACATAAGCTAATTTGACTGAGCCGATTTCTTCTGGCAGCAAGGGATTCTAGATATTTGAAGCAGGTTTTGTTTGGCAACATGATATATTTATTATAAAGAAAACTGGGCAAAATAGCTCAACCAGGCAAAATGCACACTTTACTATGTGTAATGACCTGGGTTCAAACCCCTGGCCACCAAATGGGAACACTTGTATAGATGCTTCACAAGTGGTAGAATGGTGTTGTGATAGCTCTTCTTTTATCTGTGACTCTCACTCTTTCTCTAATATTGAAGGGAAAATGAGAAGTGAATCTGTCAGGGGTGGGAGAATCACACACGCACAAAAAAAAAGAACACTATGAAAGAAATGGAGAAGTAATCATGGATTTTAAATCCATGTGTCACTCAAACATTAACCCCACATGACTTATGTAGGAACATAATGTTCACAAAGAACACAGTGAACTTTTCCACTCAACATAAAAGTTGTAATAACATGATGGGGTAGAATTGAGCATAGAAAGATATCCTTAATTAACCTTAATATGAGGCTGAGTCATCTGAGATGTTTTAACTACTCATATGGAAAAAGTCCAAGAATTGCAACCAATTATCAATCCACATGTAGTGAGAAGACTCTGTGACCCGAACTGTAATAGGCGTTTCTGTGGGAAAGGGCAAACACTGACCTCAATTGCCTGACTTTTTTTTTTTCTTTCTTTTTACCAGAGCACTGCTCAGCTCTGGCTTAAGGTGGTGCAGGGGGGTATCGAACCTGGGACTTTGAAGCCTCAGGCAGGAGAGTCTCTTTGCATAAGCATTATGCTATCTATACCCCTGCCCTTAGCCTGTACTTTCTTGAATCAAAATAGACAAAGTGAAATAATATAAGGGGAAAAACAGGCAGGGGGGTATAGAGTATAATGGCTATACAGAGATTCTTATGCCTGAGGCTCCAGTGTCTCTGGTTCAATCCCCTACATCATCACTGATCAGTGTTCTGGTAAACAAACAAAGAAAAAATAAACAGGATTTATGGGCTTCGTATGGATATGCATTTTGTTCATTAGTAGAAATATTTTATATAGGTGCATTTCATAGTTCTGGACTCCTGCTGATGACATACAGTAAAAGAATTCTGGCAGATGAATCACCAATGTGTCCTGGAACCCCACCTCCCCTGAGCCCTACCCCACAAGGGAAAGATAGAAACAGGCTGGGGGTATGGATTGACCTGTCAGCACCCATGTCCAGCAGAGAAGCAATTATAGAAGCCAGACCTCCTACCTTCTGCATCCCATAAAGATTTTTGGTCCATACTCCCAGAGGGATAAAGAATAGGGAAGCTTTCAAGGGAGGGGATGGAATATAGATTCTGGTGGTGGTACCTGTACCATTTTTTTAAAATTTTTATTTTATTTTATTTATTTTCCCTTTTGTTGCCCTTGTTGTTTTTATTGTTGTTGTAGTTATTATTATTGTTGTTACTGATGTCATTATTACGACAGAGAGAATGGAGAGAGGAGGGGAAGACAGATAGGCAGAAAGAAATGAAGAGAGTAGGGGAAGACAGAGAGGCAGAGAGAAGGATAGACACCTGCAGACCTGTTTCACCCCCTGTGAAGCGACTCCCCTGCAGGTGGGGAGTGGGAGGCTCCAACTAGGATCCTTATGCTGGTCCCTGTGCTTCGGGCCACATGCGCTTAACCTGCTGTGCTACCGCCAGACTCCCATAAGACCTGTACCATTTTTATACCAAAGTCTTGTCATTATAATAATTATAATTATTACTCACCAATAAAAAAGATTAATGCTGAGTTAAGATAAGAACACAATAAATTTTCTCATTCTAAAACAAAAATTAAAAAGAATTCTTTATACAAAACAGAGATGGGTTACATTTGCTTTTAGTCTTGTCACCTAGTCACTTTCATTTACACTCTGTCTGTTCCTTCATATACTATCCAGGGTTCCATTTTTAGTATGTCACTGCCAAATGAACCACAACAAAAACTGTACATAATTTTTAGTCAGTATTTTAATTTAGCAAGAATTTTATATATGTAATTTCATGTAATATCATCAACGACCATTTGAATAAATAGGTAATGTTCTTAGTTCACATACAGAGAAATTAAGACGGGGGCCAGGCAATAGCACACACCAGGTTAAGTACTCATGGCTTGACTCACTCATATTCTAAAACAGCTATTCTGATTCCCTTTCCTGGAGCTAGGGGTAGGATTATAGTGATATGGGGACATTTTGATCACCTTCCCCTTTGTGTACTACACTCAGAAAACGGCTTCCAGGAGCATAGATTCATAGTGTAGGCACCGAGCCCTATCGATAACCCTAGAGGCACAAAAAGAAAAAGAAAGAAAATAAATTGAGACTGGAAGACACTGCTAATTTTCCTCAAGAAATAAATAAACTTTAAATTCACTTGGAGGATTAAAAATTAACATTTCCATGTCTACCCCCAAGTCTAAAATAATAAAACTTCTTTTTAATCTAAGGATGCATAAGCTATGATCAGGCAGTGGTAGCACAGCAGGGTAATCTCAAATGGTACAAAGCACAAGGACCAGCGTAAGGATCTTGGTTTGAGCCTCAGGCTCCACACCTACAAGGGGGTGGGGGTTGCTTCACAGGCAGTGAAGCAGATCTGCAGATGTCTATCTTTCTCTGCCTCTCTGTCTTACCGTCCTCTCTTGATTTCTCTCTGTCTTACTATCCTCTCTTGATTTCTCTCTGTCCTATCCAATAACAACACTAGATAGCAAGGGCAACAAAAAGGAAAAAATAGCCTCCAGCTGCAGTAGATTGGTAGTGCAGGAACTGAGCCCCAGCAATAACCCTGGAGGCAAAAAAAAAAAAGAGATTAAGTAGCAAATATTTATCTTCTGCCTTCAAATATACCATCTATATGCCTATATGTCTATTTCACAATAAACTTTCAGCTATATTTCATAATCCATTTTTGTGTTACTTTGATGAAATCTAATCAAAGTTTATTTTTGTAGGGTGGTCCTGAAAATTCTTGAATGTCTGTGAACAAGTATGTTATCAAAACCAGAGTTAAGAAAAAAAGGCCTATACTGCCTTTCAGCCACCAGGTTGCAGATGCTATCATAATTCTATCCTGACTCCTGTGTAGGTGACTTCACCAATGTATTCCAGAACCTCACCCCTCCACAAATGAAAGACAGAAACAGGCTGGGAGTATGGATCAACCTACCAATGCCCATGTCCAGTGGAGAAACAGTTATAGAAGCCAGAATTCCCACCTCCTGCATCACAAAAATAATTTTGGTCCATACTCCCAGTGGGGGAGAAATGATATAGGGGAAGATCACCAGAGGTTCTCTGAACTCCAACTCCATTAGGACCCAGAAAAAGAAGAGGAAAAGAGAAAGAACACTAGGAAGTAGTAGTAGTTATGAGTGTGACTTGGAAGGTAAGAGAGGGCAGGACCATAGGGAAAATAAAGTGGGGAAATATATGTAAATGCAGGCAGATAGTTATAAAAATAATAGTCAACCCATATCTACAACTTTGGGGGGAACTATTGCAGCTTCCAATGGAGGGAATGTGAATACAGAACTCTAGTTGTAGCAAAGGCACAAAATTATGCCCCTGTTATCACATAATTTTGTAAATAAATATAAATGCACTAGTAAAACTAAAAAATAGAAGTATAGACCTGAAAATCCCTAGTAGAGATATGATCTGTTTTAGCTTGTCAATAGTTTACTAATAAATAAATGTGAAGGTGCTCTACACTCTATGAACCAAAAACAGCTTTGAAAACTTACTGATTGCAGATAAGAGACTTTTATTTAGTCTTAGTCTTCTCAACCCCTTATGTCAACATATCAGTGTGAGATATGAATGTGCTTGCACATGTCCACATAATCGAGAACATCATTTATCCCTATATCTTGTCCCAACCCACAAAAAGGAGGGATATTATGTTCACTATTATTAAACTTTCTGATCTTTTCTTACTTTTTATTCAGATGATACATATATTTTCATCTGTGGGCTGCCAATCCAGGTCCCTTACCGCCCTGGCCACTAGCGGGGAAGGTCAAAGAACCCCCCTGGGAGTCCTGGGGTAGCTCCACGTGGCAAGGGCAAGTGCTCAGAGAGACAAGCAGTCAGCTCGGGGAGAGCCTCAGTGGGGCAACTCGTTTCTTGAGAGAGATATACCCGTTGCACACAAAGAAGGGTAAGGTAATCATTAACCCAAACACGAAGCAACACAATGCATAGTCACATTTTGACCTACAAACTATTTTATCATAAGTAAAAGGTTACTATACAAGGTTTGATCATAAGCTCACAATGCAATTTTTCCTGGGGGTAAATTACAGGCACTTCAGAGGAGGGGGCAGTTGAGTAACAGGAGTTTGAGGTGGTTTTCAAGTTTGGCCATACACAAATATAAAGTAATTAATAGACTTTGTTTTAAGAGGACAGGAGGGGCATGTGCAGAAAGGTAGCCCCCATCTGGAGAAGCCATTCTTCATTAGTTCACGAGGTCGAGGGAACCTGCCATTATTTCGAACCGGAGGGGGGAGATCCTGGGGTCGACCCACTCTGACCTCATGGAAATAACGGCTTGGGATTCCCAGGCAGTGGGCCCACTCTCCAACATTCATTGTAACATTAAGAATAAATATGAGTTGGTTAAAGGGTAGCTCATCAGGTAAGGTGTGTGCCATATCCTTCATTCCACAAGCAACAGGGGAATTTCCTGTCTCTCCCATTCTTCCCATCTCTCTCTGTTTCAAGTAAAAATAATGAAGAGGTCTTATAACTACAAAGCTCTGCACACACAAAACCCACGCAGGTGTTGAAGTAATAAAAAAGAATAACAATTAACTGAATCAGGAGGGATTATTTTACAATGTATATGGACATGAAGTCTCCATGAAGCATACTTTAAATATTTTTCCATTTTTGTCAGTTATAAAATAGGAAAAATATACAAATGGTCTGAGATTATTAACTTTAAGATGTAATGTACTATAGCATCATCCTAAAACTTGACCATTATTTATTCTCTAGAGAAATTATTAAAATGCAGGTTGTGATTCAGTGGGTTTGGGGCCTTGTGAATAGACATCTCTAACAAGCTTCCAGCTAATGCTACTAAAGAATCAGTATGGGGCCAGATGGTGGTGTACTTGGTTGAGCTCACATGTTATGGTGTGCAAGGACCCGGGTTCGAGCCTCTGGTCCCCACATGCAAGGGAAAAGCCTTGCGAGTTGTAAAGCAGGGCTGCAGGTGTCTATCTGTCTCTGTCCATCTTCCCTCTTGATTTCAGGCTGTCTCTGGCCAATACATAAAGATAATATATTTTTTTAAAAGCAGCAGTAGGCCTGATAACATTATGTGTTGCAATATAGGTCCAGCTATTATTTATGATGAGAAATGATCACACCTGTGTCATTGCCTAAGGTTACACAACAACAGGACTACGAAGACACCTATGAGAGCATATTTTAAACACTTTGAGAAAAACATGTATTTGATCTTTTCTTTAAGATGCATAGTCAGAAGGTATTTTTGAGTTTCTGGCTGACAAGGAATGCTCTGAAGGTTATAAAATTTAAAGCTATTTTCTCAGAACTATGTAGCTAGAATACATGTGGATTTCAAGAATCAATAGATATCCATGCTTCCACACCAAGCAATACAAATTTTGGGTTCATGTGGAGATATCGTTAGAAATCTAGAACTGAGGGGGAAAATATTCCCAGAGATAACTTCTAAGTGAAATGAAACAAAAATTTGTAAAGTCATCCTCAAAAGATAGAAGAACACATGAGGAAATAACAATTAGCTCTATTCTAATTGGGGAAACTTCCACTATAAAGAAAGTTTTCATCTTAAGTAGATTGGTCACCATAGAAAAAAGCCAAGTCACAGTCATGGGTTTTAATTCCTCTTCAACTAAAGAAGAGAAGCCTTATGTTAATAGACAGTGCCTTCGTGTAAAAGGTAAAGACACTTGGTATCAAAACCAGGTTATGAGAAACTGTCATTGACCAAATATGGCCAGCTGTTGATTTTATAAGTAAGATTTTACTGAACAACAGGCTTACCCACTACCTATGATGATGTTTGCACTAGAAAGGCAGACTTGAATAATCTTGATAAACACCACCTGGTTCAAAAATTCTTAACTATTCACTACTGGACTTTTAGTAAAAAGCTTTACAAACTTTGTCATAGAATTTTAGATTATATCAAAAATATGCCTTGCTTTGATTTTTTACTCAGTTGGTAAACTCTTAATTAGACTTGAATTCCAGAGTAGTATACTAAAAGAAGTAAATTGTAAAAGCAAGTTGTCAATGCAGTTTCCCTTTTTATAAGGAGAATTTTTACTTTTTTAAAAGTCTTTTAAAAAATAGTCTTATTATCTTTATTTATTGAATAGAGACAGTCAGAAATCAAAATGGTAGGGAGAGATAGAGAAGGAGAGAGACACTCACAGCACTACTTCACCACCCGTGAAGCTTTCCCCCTGCAAGTGGAGACTGGGGACTCAAATCTGGGTCCTTGAGCATTGTGACATGTGGTTTGCCACCACCCAGGTTGAGAATATTTTCTTTTTAGTGAAAATTTAGGTCAGTTCAATATGCTGACTGAGACTTTTGATCCATGACAAAATGTTCTTGATATTTGTTCCTATTCAAAACATGAATGGAGACAAATGGTTAATAGCAAAATATTCCTGAAATGTGGTCCTGTTGAATCCATATGCTTAGGAAAGTTCTCCCTGAGTCCAAATAGTCAATAAAAGTAACTAATATTTTTGATTAACAGAATTCATGCATAAAAATACTATCGTGTTTTATTGGTCCAATAATTATATTGTGGTTATATTGCTAAAAATAACCCTTCTTTCTTTAGTGACCTAGTTAGTAATAACACATGAAATTCAGTAGATGGGCTAAGGTTTGAGTCTTGCAGACATGTGGGACTTATATTAACTATATATACCCAAAAAAGCACTAAACAGGACAAAATATACAGTATTTTGACTTGGACCAAATGTCTCAATGAGTGTTTTGAAATAGAATGAAATTTCAAAAACATTTTGGCATAGACTAGATGTCTCAGTGGATGTTTTGGGAATGCAACCAATATTTCAAGGACCATTTTTTATAGACCAAATATCTGAATGAACATTTTTTTGGCAGAACTACATAGCAATGACCTATTATCATGGGACAATTGTGTCAATGGAAGATTTATATTGGACCAAACATTATAGACCTTTTGGCAAAGATCAAAAGATTCACTGGACATTTTAGACAAAAAACAAATACCCTGTAAGAACACTGATTTTGTTATCTACAAGAACAATATTCACAAATCTGTTGCTTGTTTCTACAGGAGGAGCTGCCTGCCCATTATGTTGTAATTGTGTTCCATTTTCAGTTCATAGAGCTGTTTACCTTATCTTATTTTTATTTTATTTTTTTTCCTCCAAAGTTATCACTGGGGCTCAGTACTAAAAATCCACTGCTCCTGTGGACATTTTTTTTAAAATTATTTTTTGCATGGGATGGAGAGAAATTGAGAAAGGAGGGAGACATAGAGAAGGAGAGGGAAAGACAGAGACCTGCAGACCTGCTTCACCATTTGTGAAGCAACCCGACTGCAGATGGGGAGCCTGGGGCTACAACCTGGATCCTTGTGCAGTTACTTGTGCTTTCTACTATATGCGCACCACTGCCTGTCTCCTTCTACCTCTTTTTTTTTTTTCTTTCTTTTTTTCCTTCTTTCTTTCTCTCTTTTTTGTTTTTTTAGTGGTTTAATAATGATTGACAAGATTGTGGAATAAGAGGAGTACAATTCCACACAATTACCATCACCAGAGTTACCTATTCTATACCCTCTTCTAGAAGATTCCCTATACTTTATCCCTCTGAGAATATAGATCAAAGATCTTTATGGGGAGCAGATGGTGGAAGGTCTGGCTTCTGTAATTATTTCTCTGCTGGACATGGAAGTTGGCAGGTTGATCCATATTACCCAGTCTGTTTCTGTCTCTCCCTAGTGGAGTAGGGCTCAGGGGAATTAGAGTTCCAGGACACATTGGTGAGGTCATCTGCCCACCTTATTTTTAACATTACATTGCCTTATTAAACCTGTTTTCATATTTGCATTTAAATTAGAAACATACATATATTAAATAATATCTGGAATATTGTTATATAAATGGTCTATAACATTTGGCTTAATTATTTTTTGATGATCTCCAAAAATATTTGTTTATTTAATCTAGTGACTACTTTTCCACACATTTTTATTTCATATATGATATAACTTATTGGATATATGAAATAAGTATTTTGCTTCACTTGGAGTTTCAGAGGAGATATATACATACTTTACCATTCTCACACAATTCACATTTGAAGGTAAATTAAGACATTTGACAACCACATCTATCTTGAAGAAAATGGTTAGATTGGCAATTCTCCAGTTCAAGTTCATTGTCCATTATGACAAAATTAATATTTTAGGCCAGAAAAATAGATCTCTTGAGTAGTGTTCCTGTTTTTCCATGTATGTGACCCCCGTTTGAGACTAGTCCTGCATCAGAAAGGACTATTTGGTACTGTGATATCTTTTCCCCCTTGCTATCTGGAGAAAAAAAATATATTGTCCCAGAATGGTAAAGTTCCAACACACACACACACACACACACACACACACACACACACACACACACACTTGATCTTTCCTCTTTAGTTCATGAATCTCTTGCTCATATTATCATCTGAACTATCAAAGTGTATCATGTAAGTTATTCTGTTTTAAATGTGCCTTAAAGACAGCTCTGCTTTAAAGTACTGAAAGAAGTACTTAAAGACAGTACTTCTGATGACATCCACTAGTTAGTTTTGATAATCAGCAAAGAATCAGCAACACTAAGTTTTAAGTAATCTACAAAGTTTAAAAGTAGATACTCATCTTACGGTGCAGAATCACTGAGCAGGATGGGGAGTGAGTAGAAGTCCCCTGAGCTAGTCTTCCCTCCATAACATTTTGTATTGTTGATCCCCAGTACATTCCACCACAACTACCAAACAGTAAATTTTTTTTGTAGGATACCTACATGATCGTTTACTTTGTGGCATTGTTGAGAATACTCACAGTAAATACCCTAATTCAAGAAAAAGAAAAACAGAAATAAGCACTTAATTAACACTTAATGGAAACAAAACTGAATCAAATATAATATCTTCCAGGACTTACCTATATAAGTAAACCAAAACCCTAACATTACAATTTATGTTGGGGAAGATAGCATAATGGTTTTGCAAACAGAATTTCATTCTTGAGGTCCCAAATTTCCAATTCAATATTCCACACCACCACAAGCCAGAGCTGAGCAACATTCTGATTAAAACAAACAAACAAACAACAACAAAAACAGGCAGACAGAGGGGTAGATAGCATAATGGTTATGCAAAGAAACTCTCATGCCTGAGGCACTAAAGTCCCAGGTTCAATCCCCCACACCACCATAAGCCAGAGCTGAGCAATGCTCTGGTAAGATAAAAACAAAAATAAATATAAAATAAAAACTTAAAAAAAAATAAAATCACAATATATAAATCACTATATATGAAAATAAATTTTATTATGAATTGTTCCTGCTAGGAATTAATATATACTCTGCACACTTTATTATTTTTTGTTGATTTAATTATTATCAACAAGTCTGTTGGAAAAGAAGCATACAATTCCACACAATTTCCACCACCAGAGTTCTGCATTCCATCCCCTCTACTGGAAGCTTTCTCACAGACCCAGCAAGGGCAGCTAGTCCAGGAAGTCAACTACTTAAAGTTCCAGACCCCTTCAAAAACAGAAAAATTAGCTTGGAAAATGTTCCCCCACTGAGCTTGGAATCTTGCTAATGAGATTAACTCCACAGGAGAGCCTCCTTGTCTATAGTCAATTCCCTTACCCATCTGGTTTGGAGGTTGGTCTTGGGAGGGTGGTGCAGAGAGGAAAAGTAAAACTCATAACTCTGTGCCTCCTTTGTCCTTTTTAGCCTCCACTTGACAGACTAAGGGAGGGTTATATGGTTCTGAAGTGGTTCCTCCTTGACCTCTCCTGCATAGTTCCTCTACCAATAACCTGGAAATCCTGCCCTCACCTGAAATTCCCAGGTTTAATGCAGCCTCCTTGCAGAGCATACGCCAGGTGCTATCTTCAACCCACCATCTTGGCTTCATCCCCTAGAAGCTTTCCTATTCTTCATTCCTCTAGGAGTATGGACCCAGGATGCTTATAGGATACAGAAGGTGGAAGGTCTGAGTTCTGTAATTGCTTCTCTGCTGGACATGGACTTTAGCAGGTTGATCCATACTCCCAGCCTGTTTCTTTCTTTCCCTAGTGGCTCTGGAGGGGTGAAGTTCCAGGACACATTGGTGAGGTCATCTGCTGAGGGAAGTCAGGTTGGCCTCATGGTAGCGTCAGCAACTTGGTGACTGAAAAGCATTAAGGTATAAAGCAGAACAAATTGTTTAATAATCAGGAATCTAAAAGTCAAAGTATAGCAGATGAGATTTGGGGTCTCCATTTTGGAAAAAGCCAGGAGGTCTATTTTAGGTATATTCTAAGGGACCCATTGACTTTACTCATTTTTGCCTCAGCCCAACAGATAACATGCAGGTGAGCTAAATATATTGTCTGGGGAGATGGTGTCAGAGTTGTAAATAAGACTAGAAAGCTGTATTAAGGAAAAGAGTAGCCCCCAATGATGGCAAAGTTAGGCCCCATCAATCTGATCTGAGGCCCATATTCAGCATTCAGCCTGTGTAGTCTTTGCATAGTTTTTATTTGTTTGCTTGTTTTTTATTTAAATATAATTTGACCAAGGAAATGCTGATTTATAGGATCATTGTTTTCATGGGAGAACATCTCCAGATTTTACCAACGTAGATGTAAGTATATGTCATCCTTCAGCAAACAATCATTCTCCTCTATTGTAGGGTACTGGATCCCAAGCTTCCCTTGACATCTTTCCCTTCCCTGTTCTGAGTTCCTCGGTCAGCTGCAATAAACCACAGACTACTGAGGTTTCCTCATGCCTATGCTGCATATTCTCAAATAAGCTTAATGCAATGCCATCTAGTGGTCTGAGAAAATTTTGTTTCGGCAAATTTGATAACTTCAAAAATTAATAGTTAACTATGATGCTAGTGAGTATTTTATTGAATACCCACAATACTCCAGTTTTGTTTTTTTTTTCTCCAGCACCTGCACTTTGCACCTACACTCCAGTGGACATATTTTTTTCAACTTCTGATGAAAACTGGCTACCATAGCATGCTCTACTGCATGTGAAGCTTTCCCATGAGTATCCACATAGCACTGGAGACTCAAAGTAGTGTGGTAAAGTGCATGTTCTATCTGGGAAGTTACCTATGCAATCACATATTCCAGGATTTTTTACCCAACACTTTATATACATTATCTAATTTTCTATTCACAGTATCCTTAATAAATCATTTGACCTCATTATACACAGAAGAAAAAGAAGGCATAGTAGTATTACATAGCATGCTGTTGTCATGGATCTAGTAAATATGTCCCTGGATCCAAATCCAAGTTGTCAGTCCATTCCCTTCACACTCAACTAGAAAGCAATATTGATAACAAACTCTAGTTTTGACTATAAGAATATAGTGAATAGAGTAATACTGGATATATGTTCTTTTTCACCTAATGATCTTTATGTTATAATTCTTGAACTTCTTTAAATAAGGTATCATATGTGTTAAGAATTTGGGTACTTTGGGACAAAATAGGTGGAACTGGAAGTGATTTAGTGAAATAAGTAATAAGATTAAAGACAACTGTCAGATGTTTTCATTCATATGAGTAATTTAGAGAACTGAAACATAAACTTGCAAAGGAAGACAAAGATGAAGAAGGAGAAGAAGAGGGAGAGGGAAAGGGAGAGGGAGAAGGAGAAGAAGAGAAGAAGAAGAAGGAGGAGGAGGAGGAGTAGGAGGAGAAGGGGAAGAAGAGGAAGAAGAGGAAGAAGAAGAGGAAGAAGAGGAAGAAGGAGGAGAAGGAGGAGAAGGAGAAGGAGAAGAAGAAGAAGAAGAGGAAGAAGAAGAAGACGAAGAAGAAAACAAATTGTCTCTAGGATTTTGTGAGAATTATAGTGGTTACAGTTGGGAAAGTGGGAGAGCAGAACTTTGGTGGTGGGTACAGTATGGAATCTTACAATCTTGTAAGCCACAATTATGCATGACTAAAATGGCTAAATAAATTGAATTTACATGTGGTGTCTCACAATGTTTTGTACTTGCTGATTTTTATAATAAGATATTACTGGATTCAGAGAGATAGTCCTAGCACAGAATTTAAGATGAAGCAGGAGGTCATAAGCTGCATGGAGATAAAATCACACTGTGTGAAGGACTCCTGAAAGAAATGCACAGCTCTGTCAGTGTAATGCAGCAGAATGAGTTTCCTTTGGAGTCCTAATTATAAAGTGAGAAAAGATGAGTAGGATGATTTCTCTTTTTAAAAAATTTTTTTAACTTTATTTATTTGTTATTGGATAGAGACAGAGAAATTGAGAGAGAAAGGGGAGATAGAGAGGAAGAGAGACAGAGAGACACCTGCAGACCTGCTTCACCGCCTGTGAAGCGACTCCCCTGCAGGTGGGGGAGCTGAGGGCTTGAACCAGGATCCTAACTGGTCCTTGTGCTTTGTGCCACCTGCGCTTAAGCAGCTGCGCTACCGCCCGACTCGCAGGATGATTTCTCTTAATGAAAATCCTTAAAGTTCATCTTGAACAAGTGGATGGGAATAAACCTGATTGTGGTGACAGACTATGCCGTGACAGACAAAAGAAGGAAAACATAAGATTATCTTCTGTTGCCATGTTACACCAGAATTACATTCCACAGTAGAAACTAGTTAATAAGTCCTTGCACAATTTGGGTGCCCCACTGATGACGTTTTAACAAAAGGCCATAATTAAATCATATTTCATACCTAGAGTAAATATCTTTTTTTTCTCCAGGGTTATTACTGGGGCTCAGTGCCTGCACTACAAATTCACTGCTCCTGGAGGTCATTGTCCCCTTTTTTGTTGCCCTTGTTATTTATCATCATTATTATTGTCATTGTTGTTGGACAGGACAGAGAGAAATCTAGTGTGGGGAACTGTGAGGCTAAGGTTGAGCATGGTGTGGACCTCCTATGAAACAGGTGCCTGGTGGTACAGCCGCCCTATCAGACTCCCCCACCTGGGGTCAAGCGGGGGGGGGGGGGGGGGGGGGGCTCGGCCTCCAGGATTCTGTGCCCCTATCAGACTACCTTGTCCCACAAGGACCCCACATTCTCTAAGCACAAAGGTTCACTTCCTTATTCTCAAACCAGTTAGTCGGCTTACTCGGCTACTAGAAGCCCCTTCACCTCTTCCCTGTCTCCAGTTCTTCTGACCACGTATGGTTCAATTCCCCCTGCCGACGCAAAGATTCCCCCCCCTTTTCTTTCTCTCTCTCTCTCTCTCCCTTTCTCCTCTCTCCCCTCTCCCCTCTCTCCTCTCTCGTCTCTCGTCTCTCCTCTCTCTCTCTCTCTCTCTCTGTGCCTGCTGATAATCTCACTTCCTTATCCCCTGCTAGACCTCCCGCTCAGCGGTTACTGGAAAAAACCCTCACCCTTATCATATTAGATATAAACAAACTGCTTCCCCATACTACCCTTTAAATCCTCTGCTCTGCTGCTCAATAAACAGACTATCCGCCACCATAGTCTCCTGGGGAAATGTTTGGTGTCTCCGCCAGTTGCAAAGTTATCCCAGCGTATTCACCCCTGCTGCCTAGGAGTATATTCTTGCTGGCACCCATCTCAGGTGGCCAACAGAATGTCACTCCAGAGAGTCTATACCCGAGATAGGTCCCCCACAAGAGCCCGACAATCAAGAGAGGAAGGGAAGACAAAGAAGGGGAGAAAAAGATAGACACCTGCAGACCTGCTTCACCACCAGTGAAGCGACCCGCCCCTGCAGTTGGGGAGCCGGGGTCTCAAACCCGGAACCTTACGTTGTTGGTCCTTGTGCATCGCACCATGTGCACTTAACCGGCCGCTCTACAGCCCAACCCCCCTAGAGTAAAATATCTTTTGAATGAAAACACTGATATGGCATCATATGTGAATTGTTTTAGATTTTGAAACTTGTAGTGACTACTAATTGAAGTTTTCATTAGTATTTATAAATTATTCATTGCTTATTGGGAAGTTAATGGTTTACAGTACAGTTATTGGCAAATGGATACCATTTTTCATCTCACCAAGAGATATGTCTGCAAAACCACATTCATCCCCTGAATTATGTCCATCATCTTGTGTCAGGACCAGATAGATCCCCCTCCCCCCGACCCTCCTATCTGTGCTTGCTTCTACCCCAGGATCCTGTGTTTTGGTACAAAATAACAAACAAGTCTGAGGTTTTCTTTAGGGTTTTCCTTTCTATTCTTGCTTTTTACTTCTGCCCATGAGTGAGATTATCTCATAATTAGCTTTTTCTTTCTGTTTTATCTCAAATTCCATCCAAGATGAGGTGAAGAATGTAAATTTATTATCCTTAATACCTGAGTAGGGACCAGGCAGTGGTGCACCTGGTTAGGCACTCTCATTACAGTGTGCAAGGATACAAGCCCTGGTCCCCCACCTGCAGGGCAAAGCTTCACAAGTGGTGAAGCAGGGCTGTAGGTGTCTCTGTCTCTCTCCCTCTCTATATAGTCCACCCCCTCTCAATTCCTCTCTGTCTCTACCTAATGATAAATAAATAAATTATACTTTTTAAATATCAGAGTAATATTTCATTGTACATATATACCACAACTTTCTTAGCTACTTACCTGCTATTGAACAACTGGGCTGCTTCCAAGTTTGTGCTATAAAAAAATTATGCTGCTAAGAACATAGGGATATACACTTCACTCCTATGAAAGTGTTATACATCAGAATGGATAATAAAAAAGAATGTTGGACAGGTTACAAGGCTAAAGGGGTCCCTGTGGAAGGCAGTCTGGATAACTCTAAGGCTAGATATGGACCTAACCTATGACCTGGCAATTCTTCTCTTGAGGATATATGGTAAGGAAATAAGCACACCTACCCAAGGAGATTCAGATTATTCTTAAAGAACATTTGTAGTATACCTTGAGATTACAAAAATGACATAAACTTATGGTATCTAGTAGGGAGAATATGGAAAAGTAGAAAAACTAAACTAAGAGGAAAGTTAGTGCCTATTCTTGTAACTCAGAGACAGTGTGAGAATTGGATGTTTCTTTATAATCTTTATAATCTTGTTTTCTATAGATATAGTACAATATTTCTATAGAAAGGTGAGGGCAGGAGTTCGGCTTCACATTGGGGGTGGGGGAGATGGGATGGGACCAGTCTTTTGATGGTGGGAATGGTATTTATGTACACTCCTATTAATTTGTAGTCATATAAATCACTAATTTATAAAAAAGAAATAGTACAATATTAAATGTACAAACAATTTTATTTATTGGATGCTTACTCCTAGTTATGTTTTCTATGGAGATATTAAAATATGAATTTAATTTATTCATTTAATATAATAAGTGCAGTACTTGTTAATTAAACATCATTCATATAGTTGGGCAACATTTCATATGTGCAGATTCCAACTTAACTCGTGTTCCAAATACTGAGCATATATTGCTTCCAATGTTAAAAAAATAGTAAATAATATATGAATAAAATGGTATATAACACATAAGGCATAATAAATACACTTCATAAAATGTATTTCCTTAGAGCATAGCTCATACACCAGACTAGAACTCAGCAAATGTCATAAAGTACCACCAAATGATTCAGTAACTGAAACAGCTTTTTATGCCAAAAGAGAGTCTAAGAAAGTTAGAAAGCTCATCACAAAGGTGAAAACTGCTGCTCAAAAACATCAACTTCTTACTATCCCTATTAAACTTCTTCCTTAAACTAGTTGATTTCAACCTCGATTTTAAGACAAGCTGCAGTAAAAGTCAATAGATATTTCTGCCATATTGGATAATTCCAACAAGTCATCCTAAAACTCCATTTGTGAAATGATGCGTCACATTAACACATTTTATAGGCTTAATCTCATGCTGCCTAATTGAATAACTTAATATTGAGGGCGCTAACTTGATTCATGCAATTAAACATACATACACATGCACACATGCGCGCACACGCACACACACATACACACACACACACAGGAGTTATACATTACATCTTTTTGAACATGACTTAGTGTTTTTTCAAACATAGTTTCATTTCCATAAATTAATTTGGAGCCATTTCTAAGCTGCTATTATTGGTGAGCTTTCTTCTATTTGAAATAGAGTGTTTACTTGATGGGGAAAATTATTGAGATTGTAATTTTTCTCCTTCTAATTGGGTTATATTGATTAGGTTTTAGGTATATGCCTGTTTTTCAGATGTTAAGACTCTTAATCAGAGACTCCACAGAAAAGCATTGGAAAACAACAAAAAGACAACACTAGGCAAAACTAACAACAATAACTCCATGAGAGGTTTAACTCCCCATAGTGGTGATTGAGCTTTTCAGACCTTTCAGCTATATTGTCACTTCATGTCATATCAGTTCATGTGAAAAAGTGTGACTAGGCAGACTGCTGCTACACAAATGGATGCTTAGGAAGAATCTGGTGGAAGCTAGGGATCTTTGGGGGGTTAAGGCTGACATTTCAGAGTCTGACTCATTAGACTTGACCTTGGGTTTATTTATACACTATAATTCCTCTAAAGCAAACAAATTGCATACAACTTCATTTTTATTTTCTTGTTTAAAAAAATGGAGATAATTCCAACATATATACTGTATGAGGTTGTTAGGTTAAATTCAGTAATCCATAGATACTACCTAGCAGTATCTAGTACATGAAAAGCATTCAGTGATTTATTGCTACTATAACTGTTATTGTTTTATCCATCAGCTTCATAGATTACTCCCATCAGATCAATTCCTCTTTCATGCCGGCAAATATTTAGTCACCTTGACAGAAACCTACATGTGAAATACACAGTTTGTTGGAAGGAAGAGCAGGATATATCACAAATGTCTAAAATTACCCCCAAAGAACTATTTCCACTTATTCATTCCAAAACTACAAGAAAGTAGAGCCGTTATCTGCCTTGCTGACCAACAAGAAATGCAACATGTGGCATACAATAGAACTCCAACAAAACCTATTTACTGAACAAATAATTCTAGAAAAACTCTCCAGTTTCTCATATGCTTTTTTAAAAATAAACTCCATTCAAGAAGCTGTATTTCCTACCTTTTCAAAGAAGTTACCAAAATAGAAGTTTTTTGTTTGTTTGTTTGTTTTGTCAGACTTCTCCTTGACCTCTGGTATCTCACTGACCTCAGTGAATACAAAGGCAGTCCTATTTTCCTCAAGATAAAGCACCAGATATAAACAAACTTTAAGTAATGAAGTCGGCCTAACACAAAGTCATAACATTATGCTCTCACTTTTCAGAGCAAGTAAAACTCAATCTATTCTGAAGCTTGCCAGTTTCCACCATAAGAAAACTAAGAGTTGACTGCTAAATTTAAAATTATCAAGCCCTTGCACTACCATAAGCCAAGGCACTGACAATGGCAGATGCCAGGTTGCCAGGAAACAGTCAAGAATCCAGGGTTGAAAGGGGAGATGCTCTTGGTATGTCCGAGGGTATATTTTTGATGTAAAAAAATGTATGTACTTGTAGAAATTTGAGTTAAAATTGTTACACTCTTTATTCTCCCACTCTCTTAATCATTGGTCAAATATAGAAGATGAAGTCATCTTACATAATCTTGGAAGGAGAGGCAGGGGAGGAATTTGCTAAATGGGATCTTTGGGAACCCCAGCAATGGGTGAAAGAAGAAAGCAATTGACTCCACAGTTAGCTGGAGTCTGTTCTAAGGAGAACAGTGTCAGAAGAATATCTACTTAGAATTCTGGAATTGGGAATGTTTCATATTAGCAGCTAAGACAGGACTTCCAGCTTGTCACCAGAGCTCCTCCTTCCAGTGATCTGGAAGAGTGAACAAATACCTTGGAAGGCTCTGGCTTCAGATATTCAAACTAAGTTTGTCAGTTTGGTCAGGTACTCTCTGTTCTTATGTATGCTACATTCTTATTTGTGTAAATCCCTTCAGTGTCAGCTTGTCCCATAACTCAAGGAACAACTACTTAAAAAATAGTTAATGGCATATGAATGTTTGCCTGACTCTTTGGCTAATCTATCATCTTTCTTATATTATCACCTATGCTTATGTTCATCATTAATGTTTACTTACAGGTAATAAGGAGGAGAAAGCTCCAAAATGTATAAGAATCAGTCTAATTATTCTGTAGTTAGTTCCTAGAACACTCTACCTTATTTCATTAAAGCAATATTTATTGATAATCATCAGAATATTATAGAAGACTAAAACAAGAGAGTCAGACCTGAATCCAGCATTCCAGGAACTTCTAGATATATATGTATCACTACCCAACAAATATTTTCCAGTGTGAAAGAAATGCATAGGTGTTTCAGGTAAATGTAATTCCACTGAGAAGTTTGAATTAAATTTGATCTGAGCCTTAAAGACTGAATGATATTTCTCTGTGATAAGTTGCAAGGAAAACAAGAGAAAGAAAGCACAAGAAATAGAGGGCATTTGGACAATGAAAAAAATGGAAGAATAGTGTTTGAGTCACCACATATGCAGAAGCATGTTAGTATATATTGGATTGTTGTAAAAGTCATGATGTAGCTTTCTATGTTTTTCTATGCAAAAATATGTCAACATTTATCCAACAACCCAACATACTGAAGATACAAAGAAGATGACAATGATAACTTCTTTCGAGGAAAGATAATGACCTCAACTTCCTACTGGTGAGTTTTTCTTTTATATTGCTGTTTTACTGTCAGAGAGATAATGCCCAAGACATGAGAAGAAATGAGATGACAGGGAAAGAGAAGAGCTATGGAACTCAATTTTAGTTGTATTGATCTTGAGATCAGATAGTCCTATAAATGCAGATAACATCAGTAAGTTTCTTCCTTCCTTTCTTTTTAATGTGGTATAGATGGATGAGTAAAAGGATAGAGATGAATTTTGAGATTAAGTTTTCAGTGCGGCAGAGGTGACAAATCCTTAGGGTGAATGAACTCAGATAAGAAATGAGTGCAGAGGACAGAGGAGGAAGACAAGAGGTTGTTTATATGGAGCTCAGTATGTGGAGACATAAGAGGGATAGAGATTAGAAGGACTATAATAATCTGGGGAGAGAAAGAATTCTATTCCAACAGAACCCCAAATGGAGAATGTTTTATTTTCTGGATGTTCAACTTCAGATACTGGGTGAAAACTTGGAGAAGTCTGTCAAGGTAAGCATTTTGAAATCACTAGTAAATTTTGCAGAGAAAAGTATTTGAGAGAAAGAGTAAGATATCAAAGATATGATGGAAGGATTGACAAAAAGAAGTAGCACTTAAGCATATCTAGAGGATAAAATTTTTGAAATTTTTTTCTCATCACCTTCTTCTTTTGACCATTTATTATGAATGGGAAAGTCCCTTGTCTCTCTGAATCAGGACACTAAGAAGAACAAAGTGTACGCATGTATAACAGTAGGTGTCATAGAGACTTTTACCTTTTCCTTTAATCACTAGTATCATAAATACAATTAAGTGCAACAATTTTGACTAAGTCATTGAGAAACCTTTTCTCTTAATCACTAGTATTATAAACACAATTAAGTGCAACAATTTTGACTAAGTCATTGAGAAGCATAAAGGAATGAATTAACACACCAGATAGGAGATTTCTTATGCCCATGGAATAGTAAAAGACTAGTAGGAGTCTCTCTATACGGCTCTAATCTGTTGAGGTCATAGCCTACAGTACAGTGAATAGAAAGGCCAAAACAATTGAGACAGCACAGATCACAGGGAAGAGGAGATAATGCATTTATCCCTAGTGGTGATTCCTTAAGATTCTGTTGCACAGGGCAACAAGCTTGTGATGGTAGTTGCAGCAGGGCTGAAGATCTTTCTGTTTCCCACGCTGCTGGATGGTAGGTACTCTAAGGAACTCTTCAGGTCTCCCATCAGTGCTGTGTTAAGTAGCCTCTGTCACTCTGTAACCTGCTGAAAAATGCTATCTAAGCTGTTCTGTTCCTTTGTTTGGGGCAGAGAAACTTTCTGAAGAGATTCAGTTCTCTTGCCCACTAGTGTAATAAAACTCCTCTCTTTTCACCATTAAAAAAAAAGAAAGAAATAGCACAAAACTAGTTTTTATTATTTTATTGCCACCAGGATTACCTCTGAGGGTATTATGAATCCACCAGTCCTGGTGGCCATTTTCTTTCCTTTCTTATTCTATATTTTTCCTTTCCTTTCCTTTCCTTTCCTTTCCTTTCCTTTCCTTTCCTTTCCTTTCCTTTCCTTTCCTTTCCTTTCCTTTCCTTCCCTTCCCTTCCCTTCCCTTCCCTTCCCTTCCCTTCCCTTCCCTTTCCTTTCCTTTCTTTTCATTTTCTTATCTATTATTCTATTTTATTTTATAGGACAAAGAGAAATTGAGAGGGGATGAGGCAAGAGAGATACCTGCTTGAACTGCTTTACCACTGTAGGTGAAGAATAAGGGTTCAAACCCCAGTCCTTGCACATGATGATGTGTGTGTTCAACTAAGTGCACCACCACTATCAGCCCCAACACAAGACTCTTAATTAGAGAAAGGTAAAATTGATGAAATTAAGATTATATAATTAGTTAATTGGGATTAATTACATTAAGCCCAAGATTCTAATAATACATATCAGCAAACAAATGAATGTATTTCCTGTGGTGACATGCAGATATTTCTATTGAGTGACTGTTTCTTCTTCATTTCATTCTCTTTGATTTTACTGGATATGATTTAGAGAGATACAGAATAAGCAATTCAGAAAACTAAGTTAATAACATATACATATATTGTAACTTTATGAAGTTTGAAACATTTTAAAATAGAGTAAGAAAGGATTTTATTATTAGAAATTTTCAGTACACTAGGACAGATACATTCATTGCATCAGAGACTTGATACATGTTTTTCTGCTTTTCATATATTCTGAGACTGTCCCACAGTGTGAATGAAGTAAAATATACACAGGGACGTATGGCTGGGGCAGAATGAGCAAGGGGAGACAGTGATGTTGCCAGATATGATGCTGCAGCTTTTAGGCTTAGCAACAGATATAAATATTAACTACACAAGGTTCATCAAGTAGCATAAATCAAAAGCTGTTCAAATCCTCAAATAAAAGTTAATTCTACAGAAATAAACTAAAGGTGGCTGGGAAAATAGGAAGGTGACTTATCTAGATTTAGTCCCTAGAGGTGCATGTAAAGAGGTGCTCTGGTCTCTTTCAAAGAAGTAAAGGAATGGGGTAGGGTAGGGCTTTCAATTCCAGATGCATAATGGTATAAGAGAGATCATAGATGGAGGGTTAGAGTGTTTTGCAAAAACTGAGAAATTTTACACATGTACCAACAACTGTACTTACAGCTGACTATAAACCACTAAGCTAAACACTCCAATAAAAACAGAAAAAAGAAACAAAAGAAAAATATAAAATGAAAGCTACATTAGATATAAAGAAGTAATAACAAAATTGAGAATTACACATGTGTATAAGTGTGTATGTTATGCATATTCAAAGAGAATCACTGGACACTTTCATAAATAGTAACAAAGAATGGAACAAGTATACAATAGGATATGCTTACTGATATAAATAATAACCTTTAGTTACTGAGTGATACAGAAAGTTATGCTTTAGCTTAACTTGTCCCTCTTTTGGTCACATGTGGATATATACTCATTCACATAGCACACAATGAAGAATGTGCACCAAATTAATATGATTTATATACAAGGTCGATGAATGGACATTTTTTCGTCCTTTACTATTCTGGTTCTTCTTCTTCTTCTTCTTCTTCTTCTTCTTCTTCTTCTTCTTCTTCTTCTTCTTCTTCTTCTTCTTCTTCTTCTTCTTTTCTTCTTCTTCTCCTCCTCTTTCTTCTTCTTCTTTTAATCAGAGCACTTTTCAGTGTATTGCAGGGGACAGAACCTGGGAATTCAGAGCCTCAGACATGAGAGTCTCTTTGCATAACCATTATGCTATCTATCCAGCTATTTTAAAACATTTAATTAATTAATTAATCCTTTGATAAGACAGAGAGGAATTTATAGGGAAGGGAGATAGGGAGGTAGAGAGACAGTGAGACATCTTTAGCACTGCTTCACCACTCATGAAGCTTCTCTGCTGCAGGTGGGGACCAGGGCTTGAACCCAGGTCTTACGCATTAGCACATTACCAGGTGCACCACCTCCTGGGCCCTTTCTTTTTACTATTCTTTTTTGCTACTTGTTTATGTAATGAATATAAATTTCTTAGAGAATGGGCATTCCAATACTGAAGAAAGATTACAAGTGAATTAAAAGAATAGCTAGTGGACTAGGTAGTGGTGCACATGGTTGAGCGCATGGGTCACCATGTTCAAGACCCTGGATACAAGCCTTTGGTATCCACCTGTAGTAGGAGGGCTTTAAGAGCAGTGAACCAGTGCTGAAGATGTCTTTCTATTTCCCCCTTTCTTCTCAATTTATCTCTTTCTATATCTAGTCAATAGATAAAATATTTAAATTGAATGTCTCATGTCCACAGGATACTTTAAGAAGGGACATCTTTTTGGACTGTATAATGTAAATATGTCCTTGTCAGGAAAAATATCTTTGGTTCTTACTTTCTCTGAAAAGCAGAAAACGGAAGCCAAAAATGTTAATATGTCTCATAGGGATTACTAGTTTCATTAGCCCAGTTCACTCATCTACTAAGCTGCTATTTGACTGAGTTAGTTAAATACTGATCCCACAGTAGTGGAGAGATGACAGCTAAGACTGAAGGCTGAGTTATTGCTTGTTCACTGAGTGGAACTAACTGTCTGGTGTAATGTGTTCATTATGTCAGACTGTTCTAAGCTTGGTAAACCCCAAACCTTTTTTTTAATGTTATTTTGACATGATCTAAGCCAAAGATTTCTGCTTGCTAGAATTTGCCTCAAACAACAAAAGATGAAAACATCTACTTGATTGACTTATAAAAGGAAACCCAGTCAAACAGAGCAAAATACTCCAATAATTTGAGGGCTACGTGCTTTCCCCCTTAGACACATTGTGTGGTTGGGAAGGGACAGGGTCAGACAAGTTTCTTGGAAAGCACATTCTGACAGCCAACTAGGACAAATTAGAGGGATGTCCATATGTTCTAGTTGGCTGGGGAGAGTTCTTGTTAATGCCCCCTTTCTGAGTACAATGTTTAGTAACACCTCTTTTTCACGCTTACAAGATGCCTTGTTTGGTTTGGCAAATCCTGTATTAACTTAATTGGAGGAGACAGCAACAAGACCTAGGAAATGGTTTGTTAGCAAGTCATTGAAAAGTTCACTACAGAAATATTGAGAGTGTTGGACATGTTGCTTAGCATTAGAGCATGTGCTGTATATGTGTCAGGTCAATGCTCTATTCCTGGCACCACATGAGAGAGCCAAAGAGACAGAATAAGTAAAACCTTATGACTGCTGAGTGGTGGTCTTGATTTTTTTCTCTTTCATAAAAAGTAAAATAAATAAAAATACTATAAATATTAATCCGAAGTAGAGTATATACCTTGTATGAGAGAGAGTCTAGGACTATTCCCTTGCTCCACACTAAGAGAGAGAAAAATAGAGAGAGAGAAAGAGAGAGAGAGAGAGAGAGAGAGAGGGAAATAGAGGAGATTAAGAGGAAGAAGAAAAAGAAAGAAATAGGCTACTGTATGGTGCTGCACCTGGTTGAGCACACATGTTGCAATGTGCAAGGACCCAGGTTCAAGCCTCCACTCCCCACCTGCAAGGGAAAGCTTCACAAGTGTTGAAACAGGGCTGCAGGTGTCTTTCTGTCTCTCTCCCTCTCTATCACCCCCTTCCCTCTCGATTTCTGGCTGTCTCTATCTGATAAATAAATAAAGATAATAAAAAATAAAAGGAAGGAAATAAAGGAAGAAGAAATAAAGAAGGAAGGGAAAAGGGAGGGAGGAAAGGAAGGGGAAAAAAGAAGAAAACAGGCTGAATGGCAGCACACCCAGTAGAGCTCACATGCTATCATTCTAAGGACAGGAATTCAAACCCCCTTTCCTACCTTTGTGTGGGAGTTACAAAAATGTTAGAGTAGTGCCTCTCTTTCTCTCTCTCTCCCTTCCTCTCTCTCTCTCTCTCTCTTTCTCTCTCTCTCTGTGTGTGTGTGTGTCTGTGCTTGTGTATCTTTCTCTGTTTTCCCAATTTTATCAAAATAAATAAAAGAGAGGGAAGCTGGCAGGAGCAATGAAGGCATCAGGCAGGCACCAAACCTCAATGATAATACTTGTGACAAAAAAATAGTAGTAAATACACTACAGAAACTAAATATTTTTAATTTTATTAATAATTTAATAATGACTTACAAGATTTTAAGATAATATGGGTGTAATTCCATATAGTTCCTACTACCAGAGTTCTGTGTCCCATCCCCTCCATTGGAAACTTCCTTCTTCTTTTAAAAATATTTTTATTAGTGCTTCTGGTCTTTTCATTTTTTAGTACTAATTTAATAATGATTAACAAGATTATAATGTAATAGAGATACAGTTTCATACAGTTCCTACCACCAGAGCTACATGTCCCATCCCCTCCATTGGAAACTTCCTTATTCTTTATCTCTCTGGGAATATGGACCAAATTCTTTATGGGGTACAGAAAGTGGGAGTTCTGGCTTCTGTAATTGCTTCTCCACTGGACATAGACATTGGCAGGTCAATACAGAGCCCCCCCCAGCCTGTTTCTATATTTTCAAAGTGGGGTGGAGCAAAGAACCTAAGTCATATGCAGAAAGAGTAGAGAACAATGGGATGATCTGACATGGGTAAACTCTTTAAACAAAATCTATATGTAGAATAAATAAAAACAATGGAGGATAGCAATCTGATATGATTTCAACACCCTCATCTTAGAGAATAGGTATATGGTAATTTTAGAAGATAATTTGAGAAAAGAGCTTTTCAGTTTGTTTTGATACCAAACTCAGGGAAGAGGATTTGAGTACATGCTCCCCAGCTGCAGAAAGGAAGCTTCACAAGTATTTGTCTCTCTCTCTCCCCCTCCATCTCACCTTCCCTGGAATGGTGTAGCCTCTATAAAATGAGTTCCTTTGGATTGGGGAAACTGATAATGACTATATAAATACTTTCATGCCTGTGGGTCTGAGGTCCCAGGTCCAGTCCATCCTCAATACCGTCATAAGCCAGAGATGAATAATAATCTTGTCTCTTTCTCTTTTTCACTGTACCTTTCTCTTTGTATCTCTCTTTCATTAAAAAAAAGAAAAGAAAATATTTTTGAAGTGTTTCTTCTTTAAAAAATTAATAGACTATTTGATTATGTGTATTTATATAAAATAAATGAATTTTCAAAAGGATATTTTCTGCTAATGTTTGTTACAGTAATATTTAAAATAAACGATATGTGCAAAGTACATATACATGTTATGAAATCCAAGCTTTCAGAAGTGATCCTTCATGTTCAGCAGTATGGTTGAATCTATAAGACACTAATAATGTGAAGTAACTCAGTAACAGAAGGATAAGTACTTCATGATAACATGAGGAACCAAAAATAGCAGAACTCATAGAAGAAGAGAGGAGAAGAGAAATAACCATGGGCCTGGGTAAGTAGAAAATGGAGATTTCTTATTCACCATTTTCAGTTGTGCTATTCCACTGCAGAATACTGTGCCCCAGTATGGTTCCGTAGCCGCCATGTCCACTTGGTCGATTCCAAATTATATTCCTCCATGAGGATAATTTCTGGAACCATCCGTTCCGCCCTGGTTCCATGGCTGCCAGTTCTTAGAGACATCGCCCCGCCAGATATTCGTCGGGATGCGGCATCATCTAAGTTCATTTCCCACGTCTATGCTCAACCGGACCTGCCAATATACGCGGATATCTTCGCCCACCCTGTCCAACGCTTGACGTCTCCTCACCCAATCTGGTCCCCTATGCCTACCCTGAACTTCTCTGTTCCAGACTCTTGGAAACAGAGTTGGCAGTCAGCTGAGGTAAAGAACAAACACCTCATCACAGACCCCTGCAAGCGTCAACCCGGCTTTGACCTAGCACGTTATGATTGGGCCCTCAATCGCTATCTAACAGGCCATGGCCGGTGCGCCGCTATGTTCCATCGCTGAGGAGCCAGAGACCACCTGAACTGCCCCTGCGGCTACAGACAGACTATGACCCCACACGACTGCCACCTCTCCAGATTCAAAGGAGGTCTCGAAACTTTACATCAGGCTCAACCTGATGCTGTTGACTGGCTACAGAAGAAGGGCAAACGCTAGAAGAAGAAGTTGTGATAAAGGAACGATTTTCAGAGATCTGTGCATATCATGAACAACATGCAGTACACTGAAATATGGTATTGTAAACGATATATGTCAACATATGCTTGGAATCTGCTTGGATCTCCTTATGGTGTAAGAATTGAGGCATCTCCCTAATACCCCTAAGCACACATGGCCCGAAGCACAAGGACCAGCTCGAGGATTCTGGTTCACACCCGGCTCCTCACCTGCAGAGGAGTAGCTTCACAAGCAGTGAAGCTGGTCTATAGGTATCTATCTTTCTCTCCCCTCTCTGTCTTCCCCTCCTCTCTCTATTTCTCTCTGTCCCAGCCAACAATAATGACATCAATAATAATGATAATAGTAACAACCACAATAAAAAAAGGGCAACAAAAAGGAAAAAAAAATCCCCCCAAGAGGAGGTGGTGCAGCCACCGAGCCCCAGCAATAACCCTGGAGGCAAAATAAATAAAATAAAATAAAATTAAAATTAAATTAAATTAAATTAAAATAAAAATAATGAAGTCTTGGGGGCTAGGGGCCGGGCAGTGGTGCACCTGTTTAAGGGCACATAGTACGAATTACAAGGACCCACACAAGGATCCAGGTTCTAGCTCCAGCTCCCCACCTACAGAAGGAAAGCTTTACAGGAGGTAAACCAGGTCTGTGGGTGTCTCTCTCTTCCCCTCTCTCCCTCCATTCCTCTCTCCCCTTTCAATTTTTCTCTGTCCTATTTAATAAAATGGAAAAGGAGGAGGGGCTACCAGGTGCAGTAGATTTAGTGCAGCCCCAGTGATAACCCTGGAGGCAAAAAGAAAGAAAGAAAGAAAGAAAGAAAGAAAGAAAGAAAGGAAGGAAGGAAGGAAGAAAGAAAGAAAGAAAGAAAGAAAGAAAGAAAGAAAGAAAGAAAGAAAAAAAGAAGTCTTTGCTATAGCTGCAACACAAATCACTTCTCCCTTTGGCCCATTTTGATTTCTTTACTTTCCTAAAATTTAGACCCTAATAGGGATACCAAATTTATCTCCTATACACACAGATTTATCTCAGCTTTCTAGACAATCTGGCATATAATAGTCTACCTTCATATTTGTCATAAAACAAAAACAGAATATAATTTTACCTTTTTATTCTGGAGCTGAATTTCCACAGATAAGTGATGAGAAGAGTGCCTGGTGATAGGATATGTTCAACAAATGATGGGGAAAATCATAATGCATAGAATACTCTTGGCTAGACATAGAACCCAGCTTCCAACCAGATAAATTTCATAACTAAGCCATACAAAAGGAGAGTTGAGCAATTTTATTTTCCCCGCTAATTCTAAAATTAATTTTGAACAGATAATCTTATTAAAATAAGTTAAGGTGAACTGTACTTAGTGCAGTTCCCAGCAAATTTAATGCTGTTTGAGTACTGAGAGACCTAGAACACACTATGCCCGATTTCCTTATTTTGTAGTTTCAGGACACCTTCAAGTGTTACTGTCAGACTTACAAAAGGAAGCAAATGAGTCTCATACAAATTATTCAAAAGGGATTCTCTGGTCTGAAGAACTGATGGATACCAATTCACAAATTAGAATTGTAATCACATCACTCTCCACTTTTCCAAATCATCACTGGTGCACCATCTTCACCACTAACACCATTTAAAAATTTTTTAAATGTTTTATTTATTTATTTATTATTGTATAGAGACAGAGAGAAATTGAGAGGAAAAGATAGAGAGGGAGAGAGACAGAGAGACACCTGTAGCCCTGCTTCACCACTCATGAAGCTTTCCCCCTACAGGTGGGGACCAGGGGCTTGAACCTGGATCCTTGTGCACTGTAATGTAGGCACTTAACCAAGTATGCCATCGCCTGGCCCCAACACTAACACCATTTTATCCACCACTTTTACTAGCTAATTTTCTTCTCTCCCCCACAAAAAATCACTAATAGAGACAAAGCCTAAAGAAACTTGACATAAGAGTTTCAAAGTAAAACCTAAAGCCTTCATAGAAATAAAGAACAACAAAAAAATCAAAGTCTTATTCAACCCATATAGAAAAACTGAGTCTGAATTATTTGAGAAATAAAATAATAATAAAACCAGACCTTTCAAAAAATGGTGTTTAAAAGTCTCCTTTTACAAGAAAACTGGCTTTTAGGTCAGTTTTATGTGCCCAACACCTCAGCTATTTATTGTAATGTAATTACCATACCAACTCAACCATTACATGCTACTAGGTCTCATTAGAATGCAAACATTTAAAAATAGCACAGGACTTTGAAAAACTTGAAATCTTTTCAGGAAAGCAAAAATCTCACAAAAAAAAATCCTATCTTTATCTCTCTCCTATGTTGAAAGATATTTTGGAAAGAAGGCTCAGCAAACAACACTAAGAACTTCTAAGAACACAACCAGGATAACATGTAAATGTAACCAGTAGATATTTTTTCTCAGGAAACTACCTTTGGTCCTATTTTAGGAATGGTATTGCATATGTCCACAGAAGTTTGGTCTTACCTAGAATTTTCCTTATGTTCAATGAGCAAATGAGACTGAAGTCTTCACTTTTCTTCCTCTGGTTGATCTTAATGAAGATATACTGGAAGGTCAACAACTAGAAGTGTTTTAATAAATCTATGTCATCAAATCATTCCCAGTGGAAAAAGGAATCCAAGTAACTAAATGCAGGTTAACAGTACAAAATAAAATGCAAGAAGTGTATAAGTGTACAGTACATTTATCAATGGTAGTATAATTTGAGGAGAGAAAAACAGTGTCAAAATAATTCCTCTGGTTTTCCATTTGCTACCTATCCCTTTTCAGGTATACTATTTATTTTGAGGTTTTTTTTTTAACATTATGTATATTTTTACTTGATAGGAAAGAGTGAAATTTAGAGGGAAGAGTTAGGTAAATAAGGATGGAGAGAGAAACAGAGATAACTTGATTCACCACTTATGAATTTTCCCCTTGCAAGAGGGGATCTGAATCCAAGTCTTTGTGCACTGTAATGTGTGCACTTAACCAGGTGTGCCACCACCCAGCCCCTGTTTTGAGTTTTTAACATTTGTTAAACATGCTTATGCTTCAATTCAGAAATAAGTGAAGTTACTTATTATTAACTCTAAAATTGACTCATAAGTACAGTCATAAGATTGACTCTAGATTTTTTTTTAATTAGTGATTTAGTAATGACTGACAAGATTGTGGGATGAAAGAGGTACAATTCCACATAATTCCCACCACCAGAGTTCCATATCCCCTTCCCTCTATTGGAAGTTTCCCTATTCTTTATCCCTCTGGAAGTATGGACCAAAGATCTTTATGGGATGATGAAGGTGGGAGGTCTGGCTTCTGTAATTGCTTCTCCACTGGATATGGGTATTGACTGGTCAATCATATCCCTAGCTTGTTTCTATCTTTCCCTAGTTGGGAGGGGCTCTAAGAAGGTGGGGTTCCAGGATACATTGGTGAGGTCATCTGCCCAAGGGAGGCAGGTTGGCATCATGGTAGCATTTGCAGTTTGTTGGCTGGAAAACATTAAGATATAAAGCAGAACAAATTGTTTAATAATCAAGAACTTAAAGGTAAGAATATAGCAGATGAGATTTGAGGTTTTTACGTTGGAAGAAGCTAGGAAGTTACTATAAGTATATTCTAAGGGGCCCGTGACTTTACTTATTTTTACCATACTATTAAAATTTCCATAGCTTGGGGGTCTGAGCTTGAACCCTGGCCACATATATAGCAAAGCCGCTCACAATCCAAGTAAGCTATTTTAGAGCTCCGAGCATGCCACTTTAAATTTTGCATTCTATGCACTTTAGTCACCTGAACCTTATACTGCTCCTGGGACTAGAGAAGACAATTTGCACTTGTCCAATTAGACTAGCTGCTACACAGAAGTTTCTCCAAATTTGCTGGGATAAAAAAGGGCATGTGGGTAGCCATTCTTGTTATAGATTAGCTACTTCTTTCAACAAAGGATGCAATCACAGTGATATTTCTATAGCTGAAGATTTTTATTTTTATTTTATTGTCTCCTGGTTTATCACTGGGGCTCGGTGCCAGTACTGGAAATCTAAGAATCTACCGCTCCCTGTGTTGTTGTTGTTTTTAATTTAAGTTATTTATTTATTTTTCTACTTTGATTTGACAGGACAGGGAGAAATTAAGAGTGCTGGAGGAGATAGAGAAGGAGAGAGAAAGATAGGCACCTGCAGATTTGCTTCACCTTTTGAGACACATCCCTGCAGCAGGGGATGGGGGTGGGGGTGGGGGTGGCTACTAGAACCTGGGTCTTTGCCCTCTTCTTTACTTTTAGAACTATGCTTAACTACAATGCACCTGGACCCAGCCCTGCCCCTGCCTGGCCCCCACTGAAGATTATCTAGAATCTGTTTCAGCTGAATTTCTTCTTCAATGTAAAATCTTTTAAGTTATTCAATGTGTTGAGAACTATCTGCTAATGAATCACTGACTTCTTCCAGAAAAATATAAAGAATTTCTTTTTCCATATATACATTTAGGAAATTGGTACAGGGCAAGTATTTTTTTTTCCTTTCTTTTCTAGGAATAATGCTTTTTGTTATTTGTAGGGAAAAAAGATAAGAGGACAGAGAGTTTTTAAGAAAATGAGGGAAACTGAGATAGGGAGTAGATATGATAATAGAAGAGAGGAAGGAAGAAGGGAAGAGACTAGAGCACAGCTCCACTATGCAGTGCTGGTAGCAGAACCCAGGGCCTCATGTATATAAGCATATGCACTCTGCTTCTGAGATAACACACAAGCTCCTAAATAATTTATTTGGAAATAACTTCAAACTCTCAGAAAAGTTTCTAGAAAAGTTCAAATAATCCCTATTTTATCATAGGGTTCCTCTGGTTGAGCATGCTGTATTGTCTTCTTCTCATACCAATGTCTATCTCTGCCTTTGTCTCTTTCTCATTTTCCTTTTTGATCAATTTTGTCCTCAGGTATGTGCTCAATGCCAGGTTTATGAATATCTTCTTTATTGGAAAAATTTCTTTGTGTGCATGTTTATGTATCTTCCATGCACCCCAGGTGCTTTGTCTCTAATATCTTCTGAGACAATTGTCTAGAAATACTTTTTTTTCCCCTCCAGGGTTATTGCTGGGGCTCAGTGCCTGCACTACAAATCCACTGCACCTGGAAGCCATTTCTTCCCATTTTTTGTTGTTGTTGTTGTTGCCTTTGTTAGTGTTGTTATTTTTGCCATTGATATTGTTGGGCAGGACAGAGAGAAATCGAGAGAGGAGGGGAAGACAGTGAAGGGGAGAGAAAGACACCTGCTGACCTGCTTCACCGCTTGTGAAGCGACCCCCCCCCCCCCCGCAGGTGGGGAGCCGGGGCTTAAACCCTAATCCTTATACTGGTCCTTGAGCTTTGCGCCACGTGTGCTTAACCCATGGCAGTACTGCCTGATTACCACATTCCTCATGGTAATCTGCCTTTCCTGTCTGTCTCTGAATCACACACTGGGGTCTACTTGTAGGAAAAAATTCTGGAGTTTAGGCCCCACTGTCTTTATGTAGCCTCTGACCGGAAGATAATTCCAGCTCCAGCCACACAGTTTATGTCCAGAATAAAAGAAGTCAATATGCAGATCTATGTCCAGGCAGAACTGCTGGAATTTTGGCACAGGAGCAGGACAGGTCTCACACAACACAACAAATAAATTTCTGTAGATTTTTCTCCAGTCTCATATTTATAGGTGCTCCAGGATTACAGGTGTACCATGATGGAAAATTGCCTCATGTTTCAAAGGTTTCTTTTTATTATTTTATAGAGGATGTAGTGATTTGCAGTATAGTTTTTGGCACATGGGTACAATTTCTCAATTTCCTGTGATATAAATTTCTGCAAAACACTACTCTCTCCTCGGTTTAGATCCCTTGCCACCATCATCTACCGTGTCCCCACTTCTCCACTTCCTTCCTTCCCCTCTTTCCCTTGAGTCTTTTGATTTGGTACATCCTGTGCAAGTTCTACTCTGTGTTTTCCCTGCTGTCCTTATTTCTTCAGTTTCACTTCTAAATGAAACTTTCACACAGTATTTGTACTTCTCTTTGTTGACTTATCTCCCTTAACATAATTCATTCAGGTCCCATCCAACATGGGGCAAAAAAGATGGTATTCTCATTTTTTTTAAATAACTGAGTAGAAGGGCTGTGAAGATATACATAAAGATGTGCAGGATTCCCATGCACCAAATGTCCCAGATTCAATCCCCAGTACCACCATAAACCAAAGCTGAGCAGGACCCCAGTAAAAATTAAAAGAAATGGGAGTTGGGCGGTAGCACAGTGGGTTAAAAGCAGGTGGCACAAAGTGCAAGGACTGGCACAATGATCCTGGTTTGAACCCCTGGCTCCCCACCTGCACGGGAGTTGCTTCACAAGTGGTGAAGCAGGTCTGCAGGTGTCTCTTTCTCTCCCCCTTTCTGTCTTCCCTTCCTCTCTCCATTTCTCTCTGTCCTATCCAACAACAATGACATCAATAACAAGAACAATAAGAACCACAACAATAAAACAAGGGCAACAAATGGGAATAAATAAATAAATATTAAAAAATAAAATAAAAATGAAATAAAACAAAAGGCTGAATAGTATTCTGTTATGTATATATACCACAAATGTCTTAGCCACTCATCTGTTATTAGGCAGCTGGGTTGTTTTCAAGTTTTGGCTATGGAAGTTTTGGTGATGGGAGCCAGGTGGTGGTGTACCTGGTTGCATAAACGTGTTATAATGTAGAAGGACCTGGGTTCAAGACCCCGATCCGCACCTGAAAGAGGAAAGCTTCACAAGTGCTGAAACAGTGCTACAGGTGTCTCTCTGTCTCTCTCCTTATCTCCATTTTCCTCTTGATTTCTGCTTGTCTCTATCAAATAAATATAAATTTTTAAAAATTGAACCATGATGCTATAAACATCAGTTTGCCAATATCTTTGGACAGGTATTTTTTGTCTCCTTTCAATAAATCCTCAAGAAAGAAATTGCTAAGTCACAAGGTAGGTTCATTTCTAGTGTAGTGAGAAATCTACAGACTATATGATGGAAAACTATCTCTTTTAACTCTGTTACATGTCTGGTGGGAATGCAAACTGGTACAGCCCTTAAGGAAAACAGTATGCAGAATTCTTAAATACAAATGAAAATATGTTATGATCAAGCAATACCACTCCACTTTTAGATATTTATACAAAAAAGACATAAAAATACTAATTTGAAGAGACATAATATATGATCATGTTCATAGCTGCACTATTCACAATAGACAACATATGAAAGCAACCTAACTGCTCATTGACAGATGGCTGGATAAACAGATTAGGGTACATATACTCAATTAGAAAAGCTGATATTTTGTCCTGTAGGACAAAATAGATGGAACTGGTGATGATTAGCTTAGTGAAATAAGTAAGAAAGTAAAAGACAACTACCAGAATGTTTCACTCAGATGTGAAATACAGAATTAAAACACATGTACTTGCAAACAAAGAAGAAGGGAAAGGGATAAAGTAGCTAACCTGTCTCTAAGACCCTGGGAGAACTATGGTGGTTATCTTTTATTGTTGATTTTTGTTGTTTAGTTATTATTTATTTATTTTATTATTATTTTAACTTTAGAACTTTATTGAGTAGTGGTTTATAGTTTTTTTTTTTCACCTCTACTGTCAAAGGTCTGTGTCTCCATCTCCACCCTCATAGATAACCACTATAGTTTTCCCACAATCTTAGATAGAAGTTGGCACTTTTTTCATATCATTATGTTCAAGTATCTATATTTTGCATATGAGTGAAACCATTCTGTAGTTGTCCCTCTCCTCCTTACTTGCTTCTCTAAGCATAATCTTCTCTAATTCCATTCACTTAATCATAATGGACAAAATATCATCTTTTTATTGGTTAATAGTACCCCATTAAGTGTATGTCCCATAACTTTATTATCCACTCACTTGTTGAAAGGCATTTTGGTTATTTCCAAGACTTTGCTGTTGTGAATAAAGAAGCTATGAACATGAGGAATGCATATGTCTCTTAAAATCAGTGCTACAATATCGTTTGGGTAAATGGCTAGTAGTAGAATTTCTAGATGATCAGGTATTTCCATTAAAGATTCTCCATACTGTTCTTCATAATGGTTGCACCAATTAGCAATCCCATCATCAGTGTAGTAGAGTTCCTCTCTCTTTCCACATCATCACAAATACTTATCTTCCCTTGTTTTATTGATGGAAACTATTCTCACAGGTGTGAGGTGAATCTCAATGTGGTTTTTATTTGCATGTGTCTCTGGATCACGTGCATATCTTCTTTAGAGAATTGTCTATTCATATCTTCTGCCCACTTTTTCATTGGGCTATTATTTTTTCTTTCTGTTGTACTTTATGAGCTCTTTATAGATGTTTGGTATCAACTACTTGTCTGAAGTGTGGTGTGCAAATATATTTTCCCATTTTCTGGGTTTCCTATTTATCCTTATGGAATTTTCTTTTGATATGTGTAGAAGCTATTTAATTTGATATAGTTTCATTTGTTGATTTTTGTTTTTGTTTCCCTTGCCCACGTGTGGAGTTAATTCTAGTATTTCTATTCTGTTTCATTGGTACATAGGTCCTTTTTTGTTCCAGCACCACACTGTTTAAACTATTATTGCTTTGTAATATAAACTGAAGACAGGAGTTGTGATGCCTCCATATTACTTCTTTTTTCTCAGGAGTGCTTTTACTATTCATACTTTTTTACAGTTTCACTTGTATTTTTAGACAAGTTGTTCAACTTATTGAAATATGTCATTGGAATTTTAATAAGCATTGCATTGAATCTATAAATTGCTTTTTGGCAGAATTGCCATTTTAATTATGTTTATTCTTTTAATCCATAAACAGGGGATTTTCTTCCAGTTTGTCTCATCCTCTATTTCTTTTAACAATATCTTATAGTTTTCACTGAGAAGATCCTTCACCTCCTTTGTTAAACTTATTCCTAGGTATTTTATCTTTTTGGATTCAATTGTAAATAGGATTGCTTCTTTGAGTTACCTTTGATCGACCCCATCTCTCTCTCTCTCTCTCTCTCTCTCCCTCTCTGTCTCTCTCTCTCTCTCTCTCTCTCTCTCTCTCTCTCTCTATATATATATATATATATATATATATATATATATATATATATATATCAGAGATGTATTAGTATTGATTTTGTAATATGCTACTTTACTGAATTTATTGAAGATTTGCAGTTGGTTTTGCAGAGTTAACAACATATCATCTGCAAATAATAATTATTTAACATCATCCTTTCTAATCTAAATTGTTTGATGCCTCTTTCTTGCCTGATTGAAATTGTGAGGACTTCTAGGACTATGATGAATAGAAGTGATAGTGGATATCCTTGCCTAGTTACTGATTTTAAGAGGAAAGCTTTCAATTTTTTTCCCATTGAGTACAATGTTAGCCATGGGTTTATCATATACCCTTTATTATATTGAGAAATGCTCTTTTCACTCCCAATTTCTTGAGTGTTTTATCATAAATGGGTATTGAACCTTATCAAGTGCTTTTTCTGCATCAATTGATAAGATCATGTGATTTTTATGTTTATTTTTGTTGATAAAGTAGATTGCATTGATTGACTTGTGGATATTGAACCATCCCTGTTTACCAGGGATGGATCCCACTTGGTCTTTATGGTTTGTTGGCTAAATATATTGTTGGATTCAATTAGTCAAGATTTGTTGAGGATCTTTGCATCAATGTTCATCAGGGATATAGTTTGATTCTTTTTTTGGTGGGGTCCTTTCCTGACTGGGGATCAAAGTGATATTAGTCTCATAAGATGTATTTGGGAGTATTCCCTCTTGTATTTTCTAGAAGAGTTTGAGGAGAATGGGTGTTATTGTGTCTTTGAAAGTTTTATAGAATTCATTAATATAGCCATTTGGACCTGGAGTTTTGTTCTTGGGGGAGGCTTTTGATTACTGCTTCAATTTCTGCAGTAGTAATTGGCCTGTTAAGTTTATTTACTTCTTCTGTCAAGGTTCACAGTTGGTATGACTCTAAAAATGTATTTCTTTCTTCTAAATTCTTGTCAGAGTTATTTTCATATAGATGTCCATAGTAGTCTTACATGATCCTTTGTATTTCTGCTTTATTTGTTGTAATATTTCTCTTTTGTTTGTGAGTGATTTTACCATAGCTTTCTCTCTTTTTCTTGTAATGAGTGTAGCTATTGGCTTATCAATTTTATTTATTCTTCCAAAGAACCAGTTCTTGGTTTCATTAATCTTTCTGATGATCTTCTTATTTTCTATTTCATTGATTTTCTACTTTGATTTTAATTATTTCTTGTCTCCTGCAGAAATTTGGATCTCTTTGTTGCTCTATTTCTAGTTAGTTTAGTTAGGTTGTTAGATGGTTTACTAGTGATTTCACTTATTTATTAATGTGGGCCTGTATTGCTGTAAACTTCTCTCTCAAGACTGCTTTTGATTTGTTTCATAGGGTCTGATAACTAGTTTCTTCAATTTAATTGATATCAAGAAAATTCTTAATTTCTTTTTGGATTTTTTTCAGTGACCAATGCATTGTTCAAAAGCATATTGTTTAGTTTCCAGGCTTTGGGGGGATTTCTTTTATTTTTTGTTGTTGATTTCTAGTATCATGTCATCATGGTCCAAGAAGATATATCTTATGATTTTAATATTCACATATCTATCTGTTTAGGCTGTCTTTGTGGTTCAGCATATGGTGAATTCTTGTGAATGACTGATGTATATTTAAAAAGAATGTATATTTACTTCTTCTGGGATGGAGATTTTTGTATATATGTTAGGTCAATTTCATCCATGGTTTCATTTAAAGCCTCTTTTTCCTTGGTGTGTGTGTGTGTGTGTGTGTGTGTGTGTGTGTGTCTGTGTGTGTGGTTATCCTTGGGGGAGGAGTTAGGCACAGAAATTTGGTGGTGGGAGAGATATGGAACTATACCCCTAATATCTTATAATCTGTAAATCACTAACAACAGCAATAACCACAAAAAAAAATTAAGTTAAAAAATAAAAGTGGGGTGGAGGTATAGCATAATGGGTAGAGGTATTGCGTAATGGTTATACAAAGAGATTTCAAGCCTGAGGCTCTCAAGTCTCAGGTTCAATCCCCCACACCTCCATAAGCCGGAACTGAGCAGTGCTCTGTTTTAAAAAAAAAGAAAAAAGAAAAGAAAGAAAAAGAAAATTGCCACTTTGCTTCACTTTCTCCATGACCTTTACATGAAATAAGACACCTTGTTGTGCAGCTCTAAACCTTCGCAGCTGCTCTCTAGGTCAGCAGTGCTGTACAGCTGCCGAGGCAGCAGCAGGAACTGTAACCTGGGTCAGCATCCGTACATCTCAGCTGCAGCAGCACCCTTCTCTCAAGGCTCCTAAAGTTTTTCAAATCCCTCCAGAACCCCCATAGTCAACAGCCTTCACCCAGTTCCTTCTAGTTCTCTATGGGATTCTCCTAGTCTCTTTATATGCATAGTGAGAACAAAAGTGGCCACTTGCCAAGAAGCCAACTACTGACATGAACAGTATCAGGCATAAATCCAAGATCCCAGAACATGAAAACACACACACAACACACACACACACACACACACACACATAAACCAATGGTCCAAGTTGGGAATGCCTGAGCAATTCCATATTTTCCACAGTGTCATTTTAGGGGACTAATTATCCCTGAGGTTTGTAAAAATCCTTCTTTTTTTTCAAGGATTTTATTTAATTTTTTAATTTTTTAATTTTTTTTACCAGAACACTGTTCAGTTCTGGCTTATGTTGGTGCGGGGGACTGAACCTGGGATGTTGGAGCCTCAGGCATGAGAGCCTCTTTGCATAATCATTATGCTATCTACCCTCCACCCTTTTTTAATTTTTTAAATATTTATTTATTCCCTTTTGTTGCCCTTGTTGTTTTATTGTTGTAGTTATTATTGTCATCGTTGTTGGATAGGACAGAGAGAAATGGAGAGAGGAGGGGAAGACAGAGAGGGGGAAAGAAAGCTAAACACCTGCAGACCTGCTTCACCACCTGGGAAGCGACTCCCCTGCAGGTGGGGAGCTGGGGGCTCAAACAAGGATCCATAGCCAGTACTTGCACTTTGCACCAAGTGCACCCTTTGCATTACCACCCGGCTCCCTATAAAAATCCTTCTACACTTGCCTCTCACTGCCTGAGATATAATTTTAATTCCTCTCTCCCTCACTCTTGGAAATAAGGTGAAATATTACTATTGTTAATAATGGTGATACTACTGACTGTACATATAATGTTCAAGTATAAGTTCAGTGAGTCTTGAACCTTAACATGCACAAGAACAATGTGGAAATTTTATTTAAAATGATACACTCCTACTTCCCACTTCCAGAGGTCAGTAGCTCTCAAGTAAGACCCAGGAGTTTGCCTTTTAGTAAGAACTTCATGTTTTTCATATTGTAATTAAAGTTATCAGTCTACATTTCAGAAATCATTACTTTGGAGTTTGAATATAAGATTTTGGTGTCAATAATAACAAGTACAAATAATTCCCATTTTGGAGCACTTACATACTCATTTGAGGAAGTAGATGGAATTTCAACATCTTAATAGATTTATCTCACTCTAAAGCTCTATGTTTTTTTTTTTTTTTTTGGCAAATATGTTACAAAACTAGGAGAGGAAGGAATTATAGTTTAGCCATGGAGGGAAGAGAGACTTTAGAACAGATGAAGAAAATAAAGCTAAAAGGAAGAAATTGGGTTGACCTTAAACTCTTCCCAAGATCAGCAATCTTTACCTCAAACTGTGAAAAAATAAGCAAGAGCTGTGAGCACAGAAGATTTTTATGACCTTTTTTGTTGTACATTAATGCAATTCAGGGTAGTCTTGAGTTGTTATAATTAGTTTCTCTGGGTAGTTTGGGTAATTAAACCCCCTGGAGATGGTCTGTAGGATTCCAAGATGAAGTGAAGCATGATATAGCAAAGCCACTGCATGGTTTCAGAAGGTTTTCTTTTCTTTCTTTCTTCCTTCTTTTCTTCCTTTCTTTCTTTTTCTGCATTTAAAAAAATTTTTATTTATAAAAAGGAAACAATGACAAAACCATAGGATAAGAGGGGTACAGCTTCACACAATTCCCACCACCAGAACTCTGTATCCCATCCCCTCCACTGAGAGCTTTCCTATTCTTTAACCCTCTGGGAGTATGGACCCAAGGTCATTGTGGGATGCAGAAGGTGGAAGGTCTGGCTTCTGTAATTGCTTCCCCGCTGAACCTGGGTGTTGACAGGTCGATCCATATTCCCAGCTTGTCTCTTTCTTTCCCTAGTGGGGAAGGACTCTGGGGAAGTGGAGCACCAAGGCACATTGGTGGGGTTGTCTGTCACATCCTACTGGAATGCATCTGGAACCTGGTGGCTGAAAAGAGAGTTAATATACAAAGCCAAACAAATTGTTGAACAATCATGGACCTAAAGGCTGGGTTATTTTTTAAGTGGGAGAGAGGAAGATCCAGCTGTGAGATTATGTCACAATCAGCAGTGTGGTGATCTGCTTTTGTCTTGTTAGAAAGTATTTTGAGGTATTAAATCACTATCAAAACCACACATCTAAAACGTTGACTTCATTCATTGCTATATCTCAATTTAATATAAGCATACCCCCTTCCCTATTTGTAGACTTGGTTTAATTTAGAATAATCTTTAATGTTTATCAAACAGTTATCAAGTACCAGGTGCTACTCTTTCTAATACTCTACATATAAATCCTAGATCCAATAACACCCAATAAGTTTTTTTTCTTTTTTTTTTTTTGTAACTTGAAATATTCCATGATTTTGTTTTCTGGCTTACTGAATTAATGGTGATGTATAAGAGTATAAGTTAATAAAAGCACAGTTTCACACCACTTCCACTACCCAGGGACTGTTCCCCACCCTGACACCCATATGGTAAACCCGAAAGCCCCAGAGTCCTTTATTTGAGTACAATGTACCAAAATTAGTCTTAGTACTGCATTGTTTTCCCTTTCTGTTCTTACTTCTAAGCTTCTGTCTATAAGTGAAATTATCCCACAGTCATTACCCCAGGTAATGTGCTTGGCTGCTTCACTTCCAGTTCAGAGCCAAGTACAACTTTTAAGTTAGGAGAATTTCTTCCTCACCCCTTTTCATCCACTGATCACACGTGTCTGTACTCACCTGTAGCTTGGTGAGTTTTTGAAGAGATTACAATTGTATTTTACTGAGTTTTCAAGTGATTTTTGTTGTTGTTATTATTATTTAGTTAGTTTATCATGAGTGCAATCAAAATGGCTCCTACTCCATAGCTAGGTCTCTGGAAGTCCCTGAGAATGGTTTCTTCAGACTTGGACGGTCTCTCCATCACACCTTTTCAATCCCTTGATTATGCTTGCCTAGATTCACTTGTGGCTACATGAGTTACTTAAAAGGTTATAAGTGTAAAATTTAAGGGTTAATTTCACTTTAACTCTATAAAGTGAAATAGTTTGCAGTTGTTTTGCTACTGGGAAGTTGGCTGGGAACTATTTTCTAGCTGGCCCTGGTGGCTTCAACAATATGTAGATTTTTTACTTAATCACTCTCTAGTAATTAAGAGAAACAGAAATAAGATTAGAAATGAAGATAACATTCTACCCCCTCAGCTAGGTCCTCCTTTACCATCATATTACAAGACCTGAATACTTCCCACCCTACAACCCAGAGTCCATTACTTTGATGCAACAAATTAAATCTAGTTCAAGTTCTGCTTTGTGTTATTTGGAAAACTGAGAAATCTACACATATATCAGCTACTGCATTTTACTGTAAACAGTAAACCATTAATCTCCCAAATAAAGAGAAAAAGAAATGAAGATAAGAGTGATAATATAGGAGGGCAAAAAAAGTAGCTAGAATTCTTTTTTTAAGATTTTTAAAATATTTATTTATTTCATTTTGTTGCCCTTTTTGTTTATTGTTGTAGTTATTATTATTGTTGTTATTGATGTTGTTGTTGAATAGGACAGAAAGAAATGGAGAGAGGAGGGGAAGACAGAGTGGGGGAGAGAAAGACACCTTCAGACCTGCTTCACCGCCTGTGAAGTGACTCCCCTGCAGGTGGGGAGCCAGGGACTTGAACCGGGATCCTTACTCTAGTCCTTGCTCTTTGCGCCACGTTTGCTTAACCTGCTGCACTACTGCCATACTCCCAAGTCTTTCATCTTATAGTTGAGAATGGCTAGGAAGAGTAATTCACACAAAGTCGTACTGTAGTTCATAAATAGAAGTGCTGAAATCAGGAGTCAGGCAGTAGCACAGCAGGTTAAGAGCACAGTGGCGCAAAGCTCAAGGACCTGCATAAGGATCCTGGTTTGAGCCACCCCCCCCCACTCCCCACCTGCAGGGGAGTCAGTTCATAGGCGGTGAAGCAGTCTTCAGGTGTCTATTTTTCTCTCCCCCTCTCTATCTTCCCCGCCTCTCTCCATTTCTCTCTGTCCTATTCAACTACAATGACATCAATAACAACAATAACTATAACAATAACACAAGAGCAACAAAAGGGAAAATAAATAAATATTAACAAAAAATTAAAAAACTAAAAAAAAAAGTGCTGAAATCTTGAGCTTAGACTATCTAACAACAGAACTTGGTGAATAACCTCTGATGGCTTCACGTGAAATAGTCATATGGACTTATGAACGAAGAGTATATAGTCTGGTACTAAGGTTGCAGTGGAGCTATGGAATGAGCTAAATATAAGTCAATGAGCTAAATATATGACCTAAAGCTCTCTGTGACTTAAAAGATTTCCCAGTGGATAAACTTTCACAACAGGAGGCCTAGGAACCTATGCTTTGTGATATAACTATTTGCAACCAAGTGGCAAATGAGCAGGTTTCTGACTATCAAGACTGCAGGCCTGTCTTCATCAGAACTTCTTTTCTTTAAGGGGAAAAATATATTACCCTGATGTAATTTAGGTAGAGCATAGTGAATTTATGAAAAGAATACTGTCCTATCTAAAATAACAAATATTAACACATAGTACTAACTGTTGGAATATGATTATTGACATTTATTTTTCTTTAATTAACCATGCCAGAGATTTCCTTCATCCTTAATCAGTGTAGGTGATGATTGGATTATTTATGTAGCATATTTCTTTAAAATAAAGAGTAAATTGAAAGGAGTGGGATAACTAGATAAACTAGAAAATAGTATCTATTTCCAAAGTAAGAAAATTTTAATGTGGGCAGAGAAGAAACAAATGATAATTGTTAATAACTATTAATATTCTCTAGATCAATTAAGACATTACATTCTTCCAAAAGCTATTTTCTATACCCTTATTCTGGGTTACGATGTTTTTCTATAAGATTCTATAGAGTTCATCTTACTTTGTTGCAGTTACTTCTTGATTTCTTTGTGTCCCAACTGGTCTATATATGGACTTACTTTAGCAAGGACCAAATATATAAGATTTTCCATGGTATCACTAGTGTTAACATAATGGTATATAGAATGTATTCAGTACACATGGTTTGTCCTTGGGCTGTGTAAAAAGTTCAGGGATATGACAAAATACCATGTTGACAGTGCTATTACTCATGTCTATAGATACTATAGGAAAACTGAACAAGAATAAAATTAGTATGATGCTCATGATTCACATGTATGTGTGTTATGTTTATAAATATAGTATATTTATAAAATTTATTTATGAAATGCTCTGGAGATCATCAAAGAAGGTAGTGTCTGTAAATGTTTTGGGGGCACTTAAGTAATTTGGCTCATGTTGGTCTTTCTTCTCTCTTGGAAGGAACAATTAAAAGAATGAGGGAGTCGGGCGGTAGCGAAGTGGGTTAAGTGCACGTGGTGCAAAGTGCAAGGACCCGTGTAAGAATCCTGGTTTGATCCCCGGCTCCCCACCTGCAGGAGCGTCGCTTCACAAGTTGTGAAGCAGGTCTGCAGATGTCTATCTTTCTCTCCCCCTCTCTGTCTTCCCCTTCTCTCTCCATTTCTCTCTGTCCTATCAAACAATGATGACACCAATAATAACAATAATAACTACAACAATAAAACAAGGGCAACAAAAAGGAAAATAAGTAAATATTAAAAAAACTAAAAAAAAATGAACATAAACTTCTACTTAGTTTACATATCTCTTCTTTGCTTTGTCCCAGTGACATCATTGTATTTGATGGATATAACAATCTTGAGAAGATGTCCTAATGCAATAAAGACTTTTCATAGAACAAGTGGCTGTTACAATCCCACAAGCAGAGAGGGTAGGTGAGGCTCCTTGTTAATGTCAAATAGGAAAACTATCTAAATGCCTACTCTGCTGTCCTCAATGGAATAATTCACTGTAACCACAAAGTTTTACAAGAAATTATTTTTGTTTTGTGAAAATTTATCACCACCCCCAGCTGGCATCTCTAGCTGAAATAATATTAAATCTCTTAACCTTTCTTCAGAAGGCCCATTTAATGAATTGTTATTGCTCTCCTCTGAGAAATCTTTGAATTTGTTAGATTTTATTCAATCCTTATTTGGACAAAGTTCTTTAATAGAGGTTGCTGCTACTGCTCCAGGAGTAAGCAGCTGTGAAGCCCTAATGGGGAACTGGCATAAAAGACTGTGTGTGAGAAAGCACTTTATGAAATCTTGAGCAACACACAAAAGAAAGAAGAAATGACTAGACTGTACATTTCTAACTAAGCTCTCTACCCCTAGGGAAAATGAATAAAGACTTCTCTCATTCATTCATCTATGGCTTCAACAAATAAAAAAAGAATAAGTGGCAGAGGGAGGGATAGCAGATATTGTCCTAAACCTTAAAGGCATAATAAAAATCAGATAGGTTCTCTAATCTCTAGCAAATTATGTCATTAGAGGTTCTCAATACAAAAATCTTAATGCAACCAAGACATATTCTAGATGCTTTTGCATATATCTTGTTATTCAGGCCTCATAGCCAGATTGTATGGTAGATGTTTTTATCCTATCCAATCTCAGAGATATCCTACCCCAAGTTATTCTGAAGGAAACAAGTGAATTTTTCCAAGTTTATCTTCCTATTGCCTTCCAAGATGTTATTTGTTAACTGTCTGTGAAGAATCCATAGTTCTTAGGCTATGTTCCAATGGGTAAGAGCATGCCAGATACTTTCCCAACCTTCCTACATGGACAGAATGTCAGGGCTCCACACCATTGACTGAAGACTCTCTTGGGCCTGTCTTTAACACTTTGTTGGGAGCCAGGCAATAGCAGCTGGCTAAGCGCACGTGGCACAAAGCACAAGGACCCGCTTAAGGATCCCAGTTCGAGCCCCCAGCTCCCCACCTACAGGGGAGTCGCTTCACAGGTGGTGAAGCAGGTCTGCAGGTGTCTATCTTTCTCTTCCCCTCTCTGTCTTCCCCTCCTCTCTCCATTTCTCTCTGTCCTATCAAACAACGATGACATCAATAGCAACAACAGTAATGACTAGATTACAACAATAAAACAACAAGGGCAACAAAAGGGAATAAATAAATAAATATTTTTTGAAAAAACACTTTGTTGACCTAGATTGGAGATCAAATGTCTAGAGAAATTTATACTTGGATTATAAGGGTGAATCTATCTAAGGCTTAGTTAGATATTTCTGAGACTCTGAATATATGCTCTATCTTCTCTATCTCTAAACTTCCCCATTTAGGAAATTGAGACCATTGTGCTGACCTCATTCTAATTTGTTGTGAATGTTAATAACATATTGTATGCAATGACTTAATGTTCAGTAAAGTTAATTATTGGGAGTGACTTTTTAAGTACTGATATTTCAATCCTGAAAGAACTACTTCAAAGCCTTTTAAAAAAATAAGCCTGAGAAACTCTAGTGATATCTGGTAAAAGCCTATAAAAGAGATCAAGAAGGGGGCCTGGATGGTGGCACACCAGGTAAAGCTCCCATAGTATTAAGCACAAAGACCCACACACAGATCTAAGTTCAAGCCCCTGTTGCCCACCTGCAGGGGGGAAGCTTCATGAGCAGCGAAGTAGGTCTGCAGGTGTCTGTCTTTTTCTCTTCTCTATCTTCCCCTCCTCTCTCAATTTCTCTCTTCCCTATCAAAGAGAGAGAATTAAATACTAATACTTTGGATTCTTTACTTACTTTCTCTGAGAATTTTGCCTGAATTTGAATATATAACCAGCAATTATTTGTGGTTCAAACATTTCCAAACATAAATTTGTTATGTGAAATAGAAACTGTACAGGTATCCATCCGTGTATTTAATTCTCTGCTAGGCCTTAGCTAGACTATATTCTCCATAGTTTTTTGCAGTCATGTCAGGTGTGATCAAGCATGTGACTCAGCTTTGATAAAGAGAATTACACATGAAGTGGTTGCAGTGTCTTGCAAACCAAATATATATATAACACTCTTAGGGCCAGGAATATAGTATAATGGTTATGCGAAGAGACTGTCATGCCTGAGGCTTTGAAATCCTAGGTTCAGTCCTCCACCCCACCATAAGCCAGAGCTGACCAGTTCTTGGGTAAAAGAACAAACCAACCAACAAACAAAAAATCCCCAAACAATCAACAACAACAGGACAAAAAACCCACTTTCATTGTGCAACTCCTTACTCTCTAGTGATTATATATTATTGTGGTCACAAATCCATCTAAACCTTAGCAGTTTAAGACTATTACATTTTATTATCTCTTGATTTTGGTTATAAATCTGGGAGAGATTGTCTTGAGTATTTCTGGCTCTGGGTTTACACAAGGCTGCAATCAAGTCATTGCCTGGGACTGTGCTGTGTGGAGGTCTGAGTGCATCTGGAAGATACACTTCCAAGGTGTCTCCTTCATAGGATTGTTGAGAGGAAAACACTGTACTGTTGCTGGACACTAGCAAAAATCCTAAGATTTTCATAACACGGGCCTTTCCACATGGGAACTTGAGTGTCTATTTCACATGGTATCTGGTTTCTCCCACAGTGGGAGAAGAGAGACTCCAAGCAGGCAACTGCAGGACTTTGTGATCTAGATTTTGATCTGTATACCATCATTTTCAGTTCACTTTTTTATTCTTTAGAAAAAAAGTTACTAAGTATGTCCATACTCAGAAAGAAGGGAACAGGGTGGAAAACATATAGAAAATATTCACACATAAAAATGACCTAAAAAGGGGGCTGGGCAGTAGCAAACCAGGTTAAACACACATAGTGAGAAGTGCAAAGACCGGTGCAAGGATCACGGTTCAAGTCCCAGCTCTCCATCTGCAGGGGGTCGTTTCACAAGCGGTGAAGCACGTCTGCAGGTGTCTGTTTTTCTCTCCCTTTCTCTGTCTTCTCTTCCTCTATCAATTTCTCTCAGTCCTATCCAACAATAGCAACAAAAATGGGGAAAAAAATGTCCACCAAGAACAGTGGAATCCTAGTGCAAGCACTGATGATCCTGGAGGACAAAAAAAAAAAAAGAACCAAAGAATATGTGGCCATATTAAAATAACCTGTCTTTTTTTTTCTGTTTTCACACTCACACACACACAGAAAAAAAAAAAAAAAACTAGAAAGAGCTTTAAAAAGAGCTTTAAAGATACAGAGTTGATAAATGGAAGGAACTAAATTCCTGGATGACCTTCCATAACACAACCTCCCTCCTAGTTACCACAGACTATAATGTGAGTGAGAAATAAACTTCCATTACCTTAAACCACTGAGTCAGAGGGAGTTTTCCCTTCCCTGATTACTATAATAAACTACAATGAATGGAGCAGAACCTTTTCAATACCAGTTTGGCAAAAAGGTGCTTCATACTATGAAACAGTAGCTAATCATACATAAAAAGCAACATAAAAAATATTATAAATCCAACCATATTGTTTTTATAATAGTTCTTGCCAGAATGAATTCTTTTTCACAAAGAAAACAAACAAACAAAAAAAACCCCAACAACTAAAGGATAGATTCCTTACCCCACATCTTAAGGTCAGCTTCTCCACCATATACACTCCTGGCATCTGCAGCCTTTGCCTTATTGAGAAATTTCCCCAAAGGTCTTAGCTCAGTTTATTTCAAAGCTCTATATGCTCCTTCCAGGAGCCTTGATAGACAAAAAAAAAAAAAAAAAGTTCCTAGTGTGACTTTGCCAATAAAGACAAGATCTTCTTCTACTGAGCATCTCTGCTCAGCACTTTACCCTTTGAAGTCAGAGCTAGCAGAAATCTCCGCTGCTTCAAGCTTAGATTTGCAACTTTTAAGACACAGTTCACTTTATTTACTGATTTTCTTTGCAGACTTAAAAATCTGACTTTGATTTCCTTAGACAAACAACAGTGTACTTTTATCAAAGCATTTTTAATGTGTGAAGGGAAAATCACACCATTATCCTACAGTTAAATATAAATGGTTTCTCCATAACAGCAAGATAAAGTCTTGGTCTCATTAGGATATGTATCACTAATGGAAATCCTACACCTTGCCTGTATTCATTTCCTTCCTATGAGAGTGAGTCTTATTATTAAGACTAAATAAACAGTTTTGTTTCTGCTCATGAGATTTGGGAATAATCTGTGACACAGAAGTAGTTGAACAATGCAGAAATTGGTGTCTAGAGGTAGGTACTGTTATAACAAGAAACCTGAATGGTGAGGCATTATCCTTGGACTAGATAGTGCCATGAGGCTGAGAGAACGGCACTTTTTAAAAACAGAACAATAGTTAAGAAAGTTATAGAAGATCAGTAAAATGATGAGATAGCCTGGAGATCAGGTTTGCAAGTTGGCTTTTCACAGTCAGTATCACACTCTTAAAAGGACAGTATATGCACGTGGCAATTGATTTTGAAGGGTGTGTCTAATTGGGAACAAGACACTACAGACACCACTGTCCTATGAAAGAACTCCAAACATTCTTTTTCTTCATATGGTATCTGGCACCAAGAAAGTCCTATGTGAAGTTTATGTGGCTATGGACCCCACAGGGGATGATAGCCTGCCAGATGGCACAGTAGCTAAGACACTGAATTTTCACACATGAGGTGCTGAGTTTGCTCCAGTATCACATGTACCAGAGTGACACTCTGGCTCTCTCATTTTTTCTAATAAACAAAATGCTTAGGTTAAGTGGGAGGAGGTCAATATGTTGTTTCCTTTGTATATATTGATGTGAAAATACTAATTCGACTGTAAAAGACCAGTAGTTCAAGATGAAGAAAAACCATGGTGGGAGCAGCAAAATAACTCACTGGGTTAGTGGACTCTTTCTCTGTGTGCACTCCAGGTTCAAATCTAGCCTGCACCACTTTATCACATTGAAGAAAGTGTCAGTGTTGTTCTCTTTCCCTCTCCCTCTCTCTCTCTTCTACTCCCTTACTGTCTCTGTTCATCCCTCCCTCCCTTGTTCTCTCTCTACCTTTCTTCTCTTTTTTATTATGTTTATTTATTTATTATTAGAGAGAGGAGGAGAAAGCAGAAAGGGGAAGAGTTAGGTACCTGCAGCCCTGCTTAATCACTCATGAAGTTTTGCTCACTGCAGATGGAGACCAGGGGCTTGAACCAAGATCCTTGTAAAGCATGCACTTAACCAGGTGCACCACCATCTAGCCCCTCCCACTCTGCTTTCCTCCCTTTCTCCTTCTCTCCCTCTATGTCTCTGTCTGAAAATTAAAAGAAACAAAGAAGTGAAGAAAATCATGAGTGTAAGTTTAAAGACTGCAAGCCTAAGTAAAAAAAAAATATATATATATATATATATATATATATATATATTTCTTATAGTTAAGAGCTGAGAATTTGCGTAAAAGAAGAGGAACATTGTAAATAAACAACTAACTTCAAGGGGTATGCAAGTAAGTGTCTATTTACTGGAACTTGTAATAAAATGATAAGTTAAGACCACAGTACATGTCATGAAAAGAGAGCAAAATCCCACTTTCTTATTTAGTTGTCATTATAATGAAGTGATTGAAATTAAAACTTAATTAAGGGGGACAGGGGTTAGAACATCGGGCTAAGCACACATGGTGCGAAGTGCAAGGACCAGTATAAGGATTCCCGTTCAGTTCTGAGCTCTCCACCTGAAGGAGGTTTGCTTATCAGTCGGTGAAGCAGGTCTGTAGGAGTCTATCTTTTTCTCCTCTTCCTCTTCTCTGTCTTCCCTCCTCTCTCAATTTCTCTCTGTCCTATCCAACAACAAGGACAGCAATAACATCCATAACAACGATAACAAGGGTAACAAAATGGATAAGGTGGCCTCCAGGAGCACTGGGTTCATAGTGCAGGCACTAAGCCCCAGAGATAATCCTGGAGGCAAAAAAAAAAGTTAATTAAGAGAGAAATCATGTCAAGACCTATTTAAAGTAATATGCAATAGGAAATTCCATATGTTACAGCAAAAATGTGAAGAAAAAAATCAAAATTCAGTAATTAACAGAGAAAAGAAAGCTATATAAGCTATTTTAGGATATAAATTTAGACTGTAGTATGTTGGTAAATATCTAGCAACTTGCTCTTGAAAAAAATGTATATATGCTACTCACTTATAAAACTTAGTAAAAACTATTGATATACAAGCAAGCTGTATAATTCACAATTTATAAGTAATGATAAAATTAGAAATAGTCTTGCAACGGAAATTGATTCTCATAAAACGGCCCTGTTGATTTTTGTTCAACTCTTCTCCTGTATCTAACTTATAGTTACAATGATAAATAAGTATAGTTTTGGTAAAAAAAATTGATGTGGGCTGGGGACACAAAATAATGGTTATGCAAAAAAAAAAAAAAAAACTCTCATGCCTGAGGTTCTGAGGCTCCTGGTTCAATTCCCTGCACCACCATAAGCCTGAGCTGAGCCGTGCTCTGGTCTCTTTGTAGTGGTGGACTGAAGTGATTCTCTCAAGATGAGAGATGTGGGACCCAGGTGATGGGGTGGCCTGCTAGTGAACAAAAAGGTAATTGTTGAGAGAGCCAGTCTCTTGCCCTTTTCCAACTTTTTTTTTTCAATTATGTTCTTTTTTTATTTAAGAAAGAATAAATTAACAAATGCATAGGGTAGGAGGGGTACAACTCCACACAATTCCCACCACCCAATCTCCATATCCCACCCCCTCCCTTGATAGTTTTCCCATTCTCTATCCCTCTGGGAGCATGAACCCAGGGTCGTTGTGGGTTGCAGAAGGTAGAAGGTCTGGCTTCCGTAATTGCTTCCCCGCTGAACATGGACGTTGACTGGTGGGTCCATACTCCCAGTCTGCCTCTCTCTTTCCCTAGTAGGGTGGGTCTCTGGGGAAGCAGAGCTCCAGGGCACATTGGTGGGGTCTTCAGTCCAGGGAAGCCTGGCCGGCATCCTGATGGCATCTGGAACCTGGTGACTGAAAAGAGAGTTAACATACAAAGCTAAACAAATTGTTGAGCAATCATGGACCCAAAGCTTGGAATAGTGGAGAGGAAGTGTTAGGGGGGTACTCGCTGCAAACTCTAGCGTACTTCTGCTTTCAGGTATATATTTTGCAGTAGTTTATGGATACGTATTCTGTTCTTTAGCTTGGTATTCTCTTAGCTGTTGAAGCATTGAATGCCCTTTGTTGTATCCAAAATGTTCTATGGGGCCTCGCCTCAAGATGGGGAGGAAATACCCCTAGGATATTAGTAGTGTCTAAGTTAGCCTCAAGTTTTTTTTACATATTTATTTATTTATTCATAAAATAGAAATATTGACAAGACCATAGACTCGAGTTTCAATGCATTTACTTGTTTGACAATTCTAATAAAGGTTGTCATAAAGACAATAATTGTCCTTTAGCTGGTATGTATTTTTTTTTGTCAGCATATCTCTTGGCCAATTGTATACTTTATTTTCTTTTTAAAATTTTATAAAGGGGTGATAATAATGCTGATGTTTTCAGAAGAGATTAGGAGATATATCTTACTTTCTTTTTGTGTTTAGTTGAGTAGATAGAGTAATTGAGGTATGTGAGGTAGGTGGGTAGCAGAGGAAGATGTCTAGGCCTAGGCAGTAATTATTTGATTAGAAAATTTACAGTGACTTCTTTAGGTCATTCTGCTAGACTGTTAAGTTTATTATGTTTAAGTCTAATTGCAGAGGACTATTAGGCACTTTTACTTTGAGGTATATAGTTCCCTCTCACTTATGTATATATGTATATATGTGCCCAGTCCCCTAGGCCTTATCCTATATCTTGTATCTGTAACTACATTGGAGACTGTGCCATCTGAAATGAAACTGGGAAGTTCCATGTGTGAGGAAAGGTCTCATGAGATTATTGGAGTTAGAAGGTTGAGATTTCAGGCTTGACATCTCCGGATACAAAAAGGCAGTGGCAACATAACATGACACGGTGATACTGGTTGTGTTGATTTAATTGAAGTCAAGTAATAAGGTTTCAATAACAAGAGTGCAAAGAAGGGGTATCTGAAACTCCAGCAATGGTAAGAAATGGCGTTACTAAAGAAACAGTTTGGTGAGAAGCTCTGTTTAACACAGTAGTTATAAAAGTATATTCGTTTAACAATACATATTGTTCCTGAACTCTTGAGCACTGGAGAGGTTACAGATTCCTTTACTAAGTGTTAACTATCTTCTAACAATTTATTTTAGATTTCTTCCCAGTATTAGTTTTTTTTTCTTTTTTATTTAAGAAAGGATTAATTAACAAAACCATAGGGTAGGAGGGGTACAATTCCACATAATTCCCACCACCCAATCTCCATATCCCACCCCCTCCCCTGATAGCTTTCCCATTCTCTATCCCTCAGCCACCAGGTTCCAGATGTCATCAGGATGCCGGCCAGGCTTCCCTGGACTGAAGACCCACCAATGTGTCCTGGATCTCCGCTTCCCCAGAGACCCACCCTACTAGAGAAAGAGAGAGGCAGACTGGGAGTATGGACCGACCAGTCAACACCCATGTTCAGTGGGGAAGCAACTACAGAAGCCAGACCTTCTACCTTCTGCAACCCAGTATTAGTTTTAAGGTCTCCAGTTTGGGGTTTGCAAACTTTATTCCCTTCTCCTCTTGTGAAATTATTAATGTCCCCAGGAAAATTCTCTAGAGTTTTAACATCTTTTCATTTTCTGCAACTTTTCAACAATTAGAAACAGTGATACTTATCTATCAGTCCTAGATATTCTAGATAATAAAAACAAAATCAATTCAGAGGTGAATAATATAAGCATACACTGTAGTCAAATTCAGCATAAAACATCTTATTGATTCTCATTCTGGATAGGAGTTACATGGATGAATGGATGAATGAAGACAGATTGAATTTTAAACTTTGATTCCTAACATTATAAGATATACAAATAAAACGTTTTTATAAGGGACAGGCACATATTACCAAGCACAAGGATCTGGGTTTGTGAGGGGTTGGGGGGGGGGCTTGCAGGCCTCTATCTTTCCTTCCCTCTCTCTATCTCTGTATCCTCTCTCAATTTCTCTCTGTTCTAATAAAAAAATTAGAAAATAAAAATGGCCACTGGGAGAAGTGAACTTGTAGTGACGGCACTGAGCCCAAGCAATAACCCTGGTGGCAATAAAAAATAAGTCTCTATATAATTCACCATTTAATTAATATATGGAAGTATATATGCAACTATGAACTTTAAAAATAATTTTTACAGTAGGATATATCCTTTATTTAATTCAAACTTGAATCAGAAATAAACACCTCACTTATTCAAATGATAGAATTGATGATAATTCATCTAAATATATTCTGTTAGCACTATAATCAAAAAGCAATTATGTCTAGCCTACATTTTCTAAAATCAAAGAAAATTCTTCACTAATAAATAGGTCACTTGAACTGAATCACATAAGTAATGTACTTTAGATATTATCTTTCACATGATATTCATTTTACTCTCTTAAAATAAAGTTTCTGTATTCAAAGTAGTTGCTGAAAGTTTAAAATAAAAATAAATAAAAATGGAAATAACTAAAAGTTTCTTATCAGGATAAGTAAATACAATACTAATAATCATTAACCAGTGAATACACTAAAAAGAAAAATAAGCTAAATGCACCTTAAATGCATGTTTCTCAATGAATGGGTGAGCATTGAGGTGACACCCACAAATAGATTTCTGTTCAATGACATAAAAAGGTTTGCCTCGTTACATCAAGGGAAAGATATTTTCTTCAATTTGGTAAAGACAGGCATTATAATGGCAAGAGTGTGGATGAGGTGGGGTTGTGGAGTGTGTCAGGAGGCTGGTAACAAAACCAGGCAGCCAAAGAAGGTGGCTTTGCCCTCTTCAATTCAAAAAATCTCTACTCTTCCTTGCACAATTACCAGAAATCATTCCTGGCAGCAAGATTAAAAAGATAAATATATGATCCTGGGGGAAGAGGGGGAAGGAAATGACTTACTTGGTTAAGTGAAAACATTATAGTGAACAAGGACCCAGGTTCAAGTCCTGGTCCCCACCTGCATGGGGAAAGCTTCATGAGTGATGAAGGAGTTAGGGCTGCAGGTGTCTCCCTGTCTCTCTATCTCCCTCTCTTCTCTCAATTTCTCTGTCTCTATCCAATAGTAAATAAATAAATAAGCAAGATGTAATAACTGTTCATGTGTTGCTTATAACTGAATGCTAACTTGAATAAGCTAATTCATGTAGCAAATTTCTTAACATAAAATGAAGTTCCTTTAAAAAAGGGGGGCTAGAAAGCATGATACACTGTGGAAAATGCTATAGAAACACACCTTGGGTGGAAGTTGAAGGACTCATGCAAAGTAAGATAAGTCAAAATGAGAAAGATACATATCAAATGATCTCATTTTTAAATGGATCTTAAGAAACATTTACAGAAATAGAAAACATAAAATGGAACTTGGACTGGGTTTGACTTATGACAGCAAAGCAAAGGAATCTGGATAAGGTGGGGAGGAGGAAACTGAAAATTCGGTAGAAAGAGAGAGTACACTTTGGGGTCCTGGTGAATGATGATGGAAAAAAAAACTAAATTTGGGTAATAGTATTTCATAAATAATAAAGACAAAAGACAGAACAAAGGGAGGAAGGAAGGAAAGAAGGAAGGTAGGCAAGGGAAAGGGATGGAAAGGAAAAAAGAGAGAGGGAGGGAAGAGAAACACATGAATGAAAGAAATCAAGTACAATTTCAGAAGAGAAAATCATGAAGAGCTATGCAGTCTATTTGCATAATGACTATGCAAATAGACTCATGCTTGAGGCACCCAAGTCCAAGGTTCAGTCTCCCACACCACCATAAGCCAGAGCTGAGCTTTTTTACCAGTGCTCTGGTAAAAAAATAAAAATTAAAAAAAAATATATATATATATATCAATAACAACACTAATAACTATAACAATGAAACTACAAGGGCAACAAAAGGGAACAAATAAATAAATATTTTAAAAAATTATAAATGTTTTAAATATTTATTTATTCCCTTTTGTTGGAAAGACAATGTGGACAATAGACATAGTATTTAGGAGGAGAGTATCCATCTGATTCTCTGTGTCTTGATGTACACCAATGCCTGGTCCATGGTGAGGACCCAGCATAAATTTGCTAAATGAGTAAATCCAAACTGACTGAAGTCCATGGACTAGGAGAAAATATTATTTCATTGTTAAGAGATAACAGAGGGATCACCAATCCAAAAAGTTTTGGCACTGCCCTCTAGTCACTACATAACTACTAAATATTTTCTATTATTATTAGATAGTGCAGAGAGAAATTTAGAGAGAAAGAGGGTATAGAAGGAGAAAAAAAGATAGGGGCAACACTGTGTCATTTCTGGTGATGGTTCCTCCCAAAGATGGCGACCAGTGGCTTGAATTCTGGTCTTTGATGATAACATGTGAGCTCAACCAGATGGGTTACCACCCACTTACGCTACCAAACATTTTCAAAGAGTAGTTTGTCTTTTATATATATATATATATATATATATATATATATATATATATATATATAGGAACATTGACAAAACCATAGGATAAGAGGGGTACAACTCCACACAATTCCCACCACCAGATTTCAGTATCCCATCTCCTCCCCTGATAGCTTTCCTATTCTTTAACCCTCTGGGAGTATGGACCTAAAGTCATTGTGGGATACAGAAAAAGTAGTTTGTCTTTATAAAATTTGACTGATGCTGCTACTGGTTTCTAATTTCAGGATAATTGCTATAAACTAAAACGATAAGCTGTCAACAAATATGAGCTCAATTTCACTAAAAACATTTGAGAAAAGATCATAATTTAGAAACATACATGATTTTATCATTATTTCTTTTTGATGAGCAAACACGGTCACACTTTTGAACTGAGTTCTCTGTTTTGCAAAAATCATGTTTGCCCTACACAATAAACGGTGATGACTTATGAATAAAACCTTGAAGAATTTATAAAAATGTACTGGTATTGCATTCTTGTTCTGAATACTATGGTGACTCCTCTTTGATGGGAGATGATCTTCTCATAATTTTTTTTCTCTTTACTTAAATGCTCCTCAAGTAGCATGCCTTGCTCTGGAAAAGTTGTGATGATTAAAATGACCATTGTTCACAGTAAAAAGACAAGTTGTTGTTTAAAAATAAATACTATTTTAGCAAATCAGATTTATTCACCCAGGTACATAGACTTGGAACCACATGAATCCTTGGTTTGAACAGACAACACCCACATAAGCAAGCATTCAACGTAATCTGAGCACATTTGCTGCTTGATTCAAGTTGAAGTCATCTTCATGGTCTTTGGTTGAGACACTGGGAAGGGAAACATCTCTTCCAATAACCTTAACAATAATTCAGCTTTAATGATATCTGCATTTCGCATTCTAGGTATATGTTGACTTTGATGTGTGTGTGTATGTGCATTTGTGTCTATTATAAAATAAAACAGCTGGCTTCCAAGAGGATTTATCAACTAACAAGACTATTAAGGAATCCGATTCAAATTCTCACTCATCCATTAAGCTACCTGCAGGAATTTAGCAAGTCCCTCAACTTCTATGAATCTGTTTGCAAGAGGAAATAAAATGAATTTTCTTTGAATGTTTACAGCCTCTGGTTTGCTGCTTCTGTGCTTTAAGAAATCTGAGCAGGGGTGCACCCAGTTTAGAGCACCACAGTACTGAGCAAGGACAGGAGTTTGCACTCCTGCTCCACACTTGCAGCGCTTCATGAGTGGTGCTATTGCTATGCTTCACATTGGTTTGGTCTCATCCCCCCGCCTCTGGGAGATTGTGGTTTAGCCCCTGCTAGTTTCGCGCTTCCCCTTCTCCCCGCCCCCTACCCTACATACTTCCGGAGTCCCGGCCACTGCCATTGGAGGAGAAAGATGCAGGACAGATCTGTGTGGTGATTAGTTTAGGTTAGTTTTTGAATCGTTGCTTGTGAATAAAGAAATACAGCTTCTCTGCACAGCCATGTGTCCCTGAGTCTCTGTCTACTGCCACGAAGCTAGCCCGGCCTACTGAAGCCCCTAACTCAAACGACATATGGTGCCCAATGTGGGGCCTAACCTGCACAACCTCCAGATAAGTAAATCCATTATGGGCTGCTTTTCTGACTGTGAAGAGGTTTCCAAAGGCCTCTGCCCTTTCTTCATGAGACTGTTTCTGTGTTTCTGGAACATTTCTCTCTGGTTTCTGCCTGCCGCCTGCCCGCAAGAACCGGCTCCCCACCACGTGGTGCGGGGCATTGGGCCCGGGCTCCCTCCACACTGCTCTGCCACTGGGAGCAGGGCAGCAGGCATGGCGAGCAGGGCTGCAGCTCATCCTGGCCACCACCCCGGGGCACCTTGGCCCTCGCCTTCAGCACAGCCAGCCCACCCGCCCTCCTGCTATGAAGTCTGGGCAGATCCCGGACCACCTGGAGACTGCAGACTCCCTGCCGGGACTGAGTCCCCTGGCCGAGATTCCCAACTCGGCTCTGAAGTCAGAAAAGCTAGAATACACAGAGATTCATCCAGAGATCACAACCTACAATTCCTGGAGCTGAAGTTGCACAAGAAGCCACCGCTGGACAACGCACTCCCCGAACAGCTAAGACAGTATAGATCTATACTTGTGTTTAAAATGACATGTCTTTGTAACAAAAGTTTTCCTCCTTGTGTATTGAAGACCATGTTTACGTGTGTGTTTAAAGTTTGGTAAACATTAACTTTAAGGTTAAAAATATAACTTTAAGGCTATATTCTTACCAGACAGAATTAAATGAAAAAGGTTTCCAACGTAATTCTCATAAAGATAAAATTAACTTACATTTAAAGTCTGAGGTAAAAATTAGTTAAAAATCAATATATTTTAACTAAGTTGGTCAAAAAAAAAAACCTGCGCACACCTAGGGTGTGTCTCCATCTTAAATGGGTGTAACAAAAGGTTAAATAGACTTGTTGATATGTAAAACTCTCGATTACCTTCTCAATAAGAAATGGTAGATTACACAATGATTATGCTAATGATTCTCATGCCTGAGGCTTTTTTTCCCATGGTTCTTCTGTTTATCTTTCCACATTTTATTGTTTAAACTTTAAACAACCTTAAAATCATACTAAAAAAAGACTTCCAATTGTAATAGAGTTATCAATTGTGGTAAACTAACCTGCTACAAGTTTTGTTTCATAAGTAAGTGAATTGCAGCTGTCAAGTTCTCTACAGAAAAGCAGAATTCTGATGGCTGACATTCTCCATCGAGACAGACATACAACAATTCACCCCCTGGCAATTCTTCAGTGGACATCTGCTTTGGACTAGCACTTCTATCGGACTCACTGGTACACCTCTTGGACACTTTGCACAAAACTAGCAGCTTCCCTTTATGCTGCTGGGTTTCTCAAAGACTGACTGCAGCCAGCTGCCTTGGGACTCTAGGCCATATGGCCCCATGCTAGGTAATGCCCATCGAGTCAAGTAACGCCCCCCAGAGGCAAAAGAAGCCCCCAGAGGCAGGAAATGTTTTTTAGCTGATAAAGTATTGCCCACAGAGGCAAAAATGCCCCCCTCAGGCCTTCTCTTGGCAGCACACTGGTTCTTGTTGCTCGCTTACATGTTCCTCCATGTTTGTGCCAGTTTCTTTGAGTGGTGCAGCAGGTATGCATGTGTCTTTCTCTCCATCCCTATCTACCCTCACATCTCTCAATTTCTCTCTGTCATAACAAATAAAATTTTTTTAAAAAGACAAAAATGGCCACGATGAGCAATGGATTCATAGTGCTAGCACAGAGTCTCAGTGATAACCCCTAAGTGGGGGGGGGGGGGGGAAGGAAGGAGAAGAAAGAAAAGAAATCTGGGCAAAAAATCTACTATATGGTCCTTATCTCTCAAACATAATCATTTTTAACTCTGGATATTTCTGAGATACAAAAGATCTTTCTTAAGGAGATGTCCTAAAAATGATCATTAGATTAAATATGCTGTGTGTCATCCTGAGGAGACTAGGAAAAACTGCCAGTCAAGTTCTGAGCAAAATCCACTTGCATGAGAAGGAACAGAAATAGACATGGACTAGATGGCCACGTGTTCCAGCTGGGCACGTGTTGACTCTGCTTTCTGCATGGGATAAATACCCATTTCTCCAGTGCTTCTTCTGCTGGATAGAAATACTGAGATCACTGTCAGCATTTCTGCAGAAAGAGCTGTTTTCTGTCTGAATCACCATAATACAATTGTTTGTATTTACCTAAACAAACAAACAAACAAAAACTATGCCAGCATTTAGAAACTAGAATATATCAGACAAGAAACCATGTTTGTAGTCTACATCAGAGTTCATTCTTAAAAGAGAGCAAAGCAGGGTGGGGATAGATAGCACTATGGTTATGTAAAGAGACTCATACACAATGGAAGGGATTGGTTTGCTGCTTCTGCCCTCTAAGAAATCTGGGCAGGGGCACACCCAGTTAAGAGCACATAGAACTGAGGTAGGACAAGAGTTTGCACTCCTGTTCCACACCTGCAACGGGGGCACTTCATGAGTGGTGCAGCAGGTCTGCAGGTGTCTTTCTCTCCATTTCTGTCTGCCCTCTCCACTCTCAATTTCTCTCTGTCCTATAAAATAAAATAGAAAAAAAAGAGAAAAATGGCCACTAGGTGCCAGCACCGAGTCTCAGTAATAGCCTCTGATGTGAGAACTGAGAAGTCAATAGGAATTGTGAGAGCACAGAGATTAAAAAACAGCTGAAAGCCACTACCAAGCATACTGCACCTAAACTGGAGGGGTGTGGAGGGGAGTTTGCAAAGATAGGGGAGGGTGCCATAAGGGAATGAGAAGAGTACTGAATTCACCCAGAGGGAAAATAAAAGACAATTAGAAGGCTGATGATCCAGCATAATGGTTATGCAAAAGACTTTCCATGCCTGAGGCCCTGAAGTCCCAGGTTCAGTCTCCAGCACCACCATAAGCCAGAGCTGAGCAGTGTTCTGGTCTCTGAATCTCTGTTTCTCTGTTTGTGTATCTCTCTTTCATTATAAATAAATATTTTAATATACCATTTGAAATAAAAAACTAGAAATATAATAAATCTTCTTCATAGAAATTGGGGCACTTACAGAAATATATTTGCTTCAGCAGACACACTACCAAGGCAGACTAGAAGCCAACTCTTATCAATGCCTTCTATGGCTAGAGCCCAAGCAGATCCAGATAATATGAATCTAGGAGCCATAGCCTATAGAATTCAGCCTCCATGGTTCAGAGCAAAGATTCAGGTAGAAGAATAGATATGAAAGCAAATAGGAGTGACCGCTGAATAGCTTATCTTTAAAAAACAGTTCACTATGCGGGCTTAGTAGAATTGTACCTGCATTTGTTATCTGAGCAAGAGCTGTGTTACTTTTCTCAGGCACACATGCCCCAGTTCACACCTGTCCCTCTTTTCTCATGAATTACCTACTTAGACTAACTGTACAGCATGTTTTATGGAGATGGGGAATCATAGACACTGGGGCAAGAAGAGACCACAAAGACCATCCAGTTCAACTTTAATGTTTTACAGGGAAGTTCAACCCAAAACAGAATCAGGTGTCACAGTAAGTCCAAGCTACCTTTTCAGTTTTTGTTTGTTTGTTTTTCTCTATAAGCTAGTTGTGGCAAATGGGATTTGAAATTTTCTCTCTAATTACAGAGACAATGCCCTGAGGAATGACCATATCTTTAAATGAGAAAAAATCATATTATTGAAGAATAAAATGGTTGCTATAAATCTGGTGGAAAAAGCTGCCAAGTGAGTTTAGTAAAAAAAGAAAAAAAGAAAGAAAAATCTCCAAATATAAGCTAAAGGAATTTTCTTTTGTCACACAGATTTTTCTCTTACTCTATCTGAACAACATGTTCCTTTTCCTCTCAAATGATTAAAAAACCCCAGAAATTAATAATGGAAGCTATTACAATGAGGTTTTTTAAATGAATTTAAATAACTTTCACAGTGTCAAATGACTACACTGGCTTTTCCAATATCTCAACCTGATAGGTGCTTTAGTTTTTTTTTCACATATACAAAAATAAGAGGAGCATTTTAACCACTAGCATATTAATTTGTTTTTTATCTTTTGCATATTTTAAAAATAATTTTTAAATCTTTTTAAAATATTTGTTTATTTATTTATTCCCTTTTGTTGTCCTTGTTGTTTTTTATTGTTGTAGTAATTGATATTGTCGTTGGATAGGACACAGAAAAATGGAGAAAGGAGGGGAAGACAGAGAAGGGGAGAAAAAGATGGACACCTACAGACCTGCTTCACCATCTGTGAAGTGACTCCTTTGCAGGTGGGGAGCCAGGGGCTCGAACTGGGATCCTTACACCAGTCCTTGCGCTTTGAGTCACATGAGCTTAATCCTCTGCACTACCATCAGACTCCCTCTTTTGCATATTTTTTCATTTATAATTTGGTAGAGAAAATAATTTGGGGTAATTCAGTAAGCTGAATTTTAACAGCAACAGTTCTGAAGCTTGAGATGTGAATTGATTATAGTTATTACATGCACTTAACTGTTGCACCACTGCTCCAGCACCCATTTATTAAAATCCATTATTGCTTTCCACAGAGTTTCTTGTTTG
>NW_026647258.1:0-84000 GCF_950295315.1 Erinaceus europaeus | reverse complement strand
AACAACCTCTAGCCAGACCTGAGGACAGAGCCTGGTTATGTGCATGCCTGTGCTCTGGAGGCCTCTGGTGACTGTGGCTGTGTCTCTCCTAGTGGGCTATTCATCACCATTCATGACAAGGGCCACATTGCCACCATACTCAACTCATGGCCTGAGGATGACATTAAGGCAGGGATCTTCTCTTCTGTGCTGTTGCTCTGTGCTGGACTGGGTCCTCTCAGCCTGGACCAGAAAGAAAGCCACCACAGCACCAAAGGGAAGAGTCAGCACACCTGTCAGGCCTGACTCACCCACCTGTCAGCTACGCACAGGAAGGCCTGACAGAGGGAGAGTGAGTCAGAACAAGGCCTCCAGGTGTCGCGGGGGCTGAGGATTTGAACCCAGATCCTGGTGCAGGGTAGCCTTGGTTTCTCTGAAGGATGATGGCAGATGGGTTTCCTCCACTGTGCCTGCAGCAACCACCAACCCTTAAAGGGGAGTCGAGGGGACAGGGGCCCACATTGGCTCAGGCAGGTTGGCATCCAGAGGAGGACCACTGCAGGAGCACTCCCCCTGTCTTGCTTGCTGTGGTGGTGACAGATGGGGAACACATCCTTGGCCTGGGGGACCTGGGCTGCTACGGTATGGGCATCCGAGTGGGCAAGCTGGTGCTTTACACGGCATGCAGGGTCATCATCCCATGCCAGTGCCTGCCTATGATGCTGAATGTAGACCACCTGCTGCCAGCGTGCCACTAGGCCTCCAGTGCCTCATGGCTGAGGCTTCGCTGTGACCTGGGAGAGAGTGCTGGGGCTTTGCTAAGCCACTGCACCCTGGTCTAGACCTTGGAGACTATGGCCGCATCCAGGGAGATGAGTACTACATGACTGCATGTATCTGTGACTGTACAAGGACGCAGGGTCAAGCCTCTGGACACCACATGGGAGCACCTACAAGAGGGAAGCTTCCTGAGCAATGGAGCAGTGCCATGGTGTGTCTCCTCTTTCTATCTCTCTCACTCTTAATCTCTCTCTGTCTCTTAACATCTATCATATATATATATATATATATATATATATATATATATATATATATCATGTAGGCATTGAGCCCTATCAAGAACACTGGTGGCAAAAAAAAAATGGAATGAAACATGTAAAGGGCATTCTAAATAATGCAGCCAGCTAGTACAAGAACACCTTTGTGAGCTTCAGTTTCAGCCTCTGTCCACAGAGAAAGCTAACAAAGACCTGGGGCAGATACAGTAAATGTTTAAAGCACTAATATATGGGGTCATATGGTGGCATGGCCAGTAGATCATACAGGTGATCATGCTCAAGGACCCATGTTCAAGCCCACAGTCCTCCTGCAACAGGAAGCAGGAAGCAGCATGAGCAGTGAAGCCATATGACAGATTCCTCTCCTCTCTGTCTCGAAAGACCAGATATCCTTGGTATCTACACTTGCAGGGAATGATGAAGTGTGAGCAATGGGTTCCCTTTCTGGTGGCCATGAAGACCTACAGGATGTGGGAGGAGCTTCTAGCAGACACTGACAAGGATGTCCTGGGGTGGAAGTACCCAGGAGGGTCCAGAGTAGAGCCCTCAACTATGGGGACTGGATAGCTGTCCCCAGGACCAACATGGGCCTGTGACTGCAGGCAGGGGACACTACAGGGACAGGAGTCTCTGGGGAGCAGCTCTGCTCACTACCAACCCAGTGGCTGGGCATGCTGCACCTGCTGCCCCCTGCCTTTCCCTCTTGCCCTGTCAGGGCTGCCACCATGCTGAGACAGAGCAGGCCAAGTAAAGCAGCCCTGGTGTTGGGGTTGGGAGGTGGAGGTGGGAGCCTGGGTCCTTCATCCTTGGGCTGACTCTCTACAGAACTTTAGAGGAAATGCATGGCTCTGATTCAGGGGATTACTGCTATTCTGTTTGGGACCTGGAACGTCCCAGCAGCCACCAAAAAGGGGGTTGTAACAGGAGAGTCCTTGCTGGAGGCCAGCAACTCCCCACCAGGCTGGGTAGAGGGAAGCCCATCAGGTCCTCCCTGGTTTTGCCCTGGTGGTACCTGTCAGGGAATCCATGGGGGGAGGGTGGGGGATGCACACCAGGTCCCATCACCTTTATGCCTCCCACTGTCCACTTGTGGCTTCCATTAAGTGGCCCAAACTCAGCCTCACTGTGACACAGGGCTGACAGTGAACCCACAGTGACAGCTGGCCAGTCATGATGGCAGGCCTCCAACAAGCCCACCTTTCTATAATAAATAATTCAACTGGAGGCTGGCCCACTAATCAGCCCTCCTGACCCATTTGGTCTGAAGGTTTTGTCAGGTGACCAAGAATCTGGGGGTTAGCAACTTGAGGAGACATTGCAATGGTTCTACAAAAAGGGTTTTACTCCTGAGGCTCTGAGGTACAGGTACAGTCCCCAGCACAACCAAAACTCAGAACTGAACAGTGCTTTGTTTAAAAAAATAAATGGGTAAATAATGCAATCCCTCTAGAATATACATATATGAAATACACACACACACACACACACACACACATATATATATATGTATGGGTGGTGATGCACCTGGTTAAGTGTGTGTATTATCATGCACAAGGACCCAAGTTCGAGCCCCCGGTATGTGCTATATGCAAGAGGAAAGCTTCATAAGTGATGAAGCAGTGCTGTAGGTTCTATCTCCCCCTGTCTCTCAGTTTCTCTCTGCTCTATCAGATAAGATAAAGTAAATAAATAAATGTTAGAAAGAAATGTAAACTACATGGTCCGGGAGGTCACGCATTGTTAAAGCTTTGGACTCTCAAGCATGAGGTCCCGAGTTTGATCCCCGTCAGCACATGTGCCAGAGTGATGTTTGGTCCTTTCTCTCTCCTTCTTTCTCATAAATAAATACAATATTTTAAAAAATATAAACTGCATATATGAAATATATATACATATTCAAAAGAAACAGGGTTAGGGTGGGGGCTTTGAGGGAGACAGGCAAAATAGCTCATTCAGATAGTGCTCTCCTTTCTCCTGTGCACAACCCAGGTTTGACCACAGCCCCCCACCACACTGGAGGAGCTATGGTCTCTAACTCCCATTCTCTCTCTCTCTCTCTCTTTCTTTTCCTCTCAGAAGTACACAGAGTACTCTCTGTGACTCAGCTGCAGCAACACTGCCTAGGTTTCCCACAGCCACATGCCTTCCTTCTCTCTTGCAGGGGAGGAGCCATCTGAGCCCTGAGAAAGAGACTTTTGCCCAGGATAATGCTGAGATGGGCTCCTTGGAGGAGGTGGTGTGGTGGGTGAAGCCCACAACCATCATAGGTAGGAGTGTCGGCCAGGCTTGATGGGTTTGATAGGCTGAGCCCCTCGGGTTGCAGGAGTGGCCCCAATTCAGCTTGATGTGCAGTGTCTACATCAACTCAGAATCCTTGTTCTCACAGCCCTGTGTGTGTTCAGTGAAGCCACCCCATCATTTGCTTGTCTGTGGAGACCAGTGCCTGCCTGCTATCTCATGATTGTGTGGTCTGGTGGGTGGTGGCGAAATGGACCTGACAGAAAAAGTCGGGCCATGAATATTATCAACAAGGGCTTTATTTGTGTGCTCCTGAGGCAAGGTTCTCAGGTCCAAGTGGGCCTGGGGTGGGGGTGGGCATGAAGTCGCAGCCAGGGTCAAGGAGGGAGATTCTTATAGGTGAGGATAAAAAGAAACTTAGGTGAGAATTCAGTGGGTATTTTCCATGATGTTAAGTGTGGTGAGTCTGTGATTTAGGAAAATGCTAGCCTCCAGCAGGCATTCCAGGGATGGGCTAGTATTGCTGGGTAACACATTCTTATGACTGAGTATTTTTAGCCACAAGCGCCTTCAATGGTCAGGCACTCCCAGATTTATCATTCTGACCTTTTTGGTCATATAGGGTGTCAAGGTCATTCTGGATGCTTCCTGCTAAACAGGGGCAATACGGGGGTGGGGTTAAAGGTAATAATAAGTCTTCCGGGGCCCAACATGCAGAAGAATGTAAGAGTGTAGGAGAAGCTGGTTGACAGATACTCAGCATAGCTCTTGAATGCAGGTCATAATGGACCTAATAAGGCAGGGAGCAAAAAGAAAAAGCAAAGAAATTAGGATTAGAGTGGTATCTCCACAGAATCTTTTCATCCTCTAGATACTTCTTTTGTTTTTCCCCTCTGTGGTGTGGGGGTGGTGGGGGAGGACAGATAGGGAATCCAAAGTTAGACTGAGTGCTTCCTCGCCAGCTGTCCTGGTATCAGGGCTGTGAGGTTGAGGGTGGACTGGGGATGGGGACTGCGGGGAGAGAGGGTGGCCTAATTGTAGGGGGTTTGATGGGGTGGTGTGGGGTGGACTGGTGGATGTAGGGGTTTAGGGGAGCACACCACAACCAGTCTTAGGCTGGATGTCTTGTCCCCAGCTGCCCTGAGTGTGGACTGGGAAGGTGGAAGGATGGTGATTGGGGTGGGGGATGTTGAATGGGATAGAGTGCTTTGGGGTACTAAATGGGGTAGAGGCAGTTCAATTACCCCAGTAGGGGGTGGTATTTGGGGTTGTTTAGTGGGGTGCCTCCTCTTCAGTTGGGTGCCTCCTCTCTCAAGCCCCCCAGTCCACTCTCAACCCTCTAGCCCCTAATACCAGGACAATTGGGGAGGAGGCACAGGCAATAGTGAGAGGCCTTCCTCAAAACTATGAAAAGGAGACAAGGACAGTGACACCCCCCCCCCAGTACCTGTTCCCCTTGCCCCCAGCCTGCCCTTCTCCTCTCACTCACTGTCACAAATGATGGGCCCTACATGGGAGAGGGGGAGAAAATGCCTTCCACTAAAATCAAAACATCTTCTCTAGAAGAGATTATATCCTAGTGGGAAATATAGCATGACGTTTCTGCAAAAGACTTGCATGTCTAAGGTTCTGAGATCCCAAGTTCAATCCTCTGTATCATCATCCGCCAGAGTGAAGGAGGAGTAGAGAGAGGAAGAAGAGTAGAAGAGCAAGGAGGAACATGAGGAGTTATCCATGGGTTACCCACAATAACAATTTATTAACTAGTCATTTAGAATACTTGGGGGCTGGGGATATAGCATAGAGGTTTTGCAAATGATTTTTGTTTCCTTATATGTTCCAGTTTGATCCCCAACTCCACTATAAGCCTGAGGTGAGCACTGGGCAGAAAAATTAAGTTTGGCATATTGAGGCTTTGATAGCATCTGAAGGGATAGGCTCCATCTGTTTTGTCAAGTTTTTCACATTCTCAGTCAGGCACATGTTAATTTTCCCCATTGACAAATGAACATAAGACAAAAGATCATCAGCCTTTCCCAGGCCAGCTGTCAGCCTTCATGGCCTGGGGCTAGAGGCTCTGCTCCTGGGTGGTGAGTAGAGATAGAGGGCTGAGGAGAGGGGATGGTCTGGGCCTGTTCCCTGCTGGGTGTCTCACTTTGTATACCACCCATTACCCATGACTCCATTCCTAACTGACTGCCCATTTACCCATGATTCTTCAGCTCCCCTCTTAACTGAACACTCAGTAAGCCTGGGATGGAAAGTAAGCCTGGGATGGAAAGTCATTCTCTCTGCTTCAAACTTATTATTTCCAAAGAGAAATGCCCACACTAAATTCCTCACCCTCCACAATAGGAAAACAAAGCTTCCTAGAGTAGAGGCAGACCAAAATATAGTTGGTAGACATTTAGCAAGCAGCACAGCTATCCCACACTAAACCCAGACTTCTGTCCTCTATAGAGTTCCCTTGGCAATCCCCACTCGTTTGCATGAAGCTCTATAGATCCCCAGATCAGAGTGGAGGAAATGGGGAGAGGAGGCAACTTGCAACCCCAGAAGGCAATTACTTGTCAAAGGCCTTGGCATCTTCATCTCGCTGATGCTTCAGCACAACATCTTTATCCCATTCTTTTGTCAGGCGTTGATTGATGGTGTTCCTTCAATCCTCTTCAGCACATCTTTCTGCTAAATGCCTGGAGGGAAGGCAAGAGTCTGACTCCATCCACTGCCACCATCTCCCCCCAAGTCCTCTCTCCTTTGGATTCAGTGGGAAATCTAGTTTTGATCTCACTATTTTGAATAAGAGGTAAAGTTGGAGGCCAGGTGGTGGTGCACCTAGTTGAAGGCACACATTACAGTGTGCAAGGACCAGGTTCAAGCCTCTGGTCCTCAGTTTCAGGAGGGAAGTGAAGCAGGTTTCTCTCTGCCTCTCTCCCTATCTCTATCCAAAATAAATAAAAATTTTCACCAAAACAAAAAAACTCAGGATCTTATGGTTGAGAATCAGTGCTTTATCCACTATGCCACCTCTTGGACCACTAGTATGCTCTCTTCATGAACCTCTCTTTTTCAGCATTTAGTCTCAACTTTGCAAGGAAAAAGACAATAAATAAAAAACATGCTGTGCCCCGACCAGCAGGGCGGTGAACAGGGGCTAGGAACCCAATGAAACCTGAAATGAAGAAACATGAGACACGAGAGAACGACAGCAAGACAAGTTTCTGATCAAGCTGTAAATTTTATTGTGAACACAGGCATTATAAGGCTTTTGGGGAAGGAGGGGGGAAGTGCTGGAGGAGGAGGAGGGGGAGCAATCTTCAAAGGGGGAATGTTCCTTGCTACATACAATGGATGAAATCGCATTTGCTACCACAACTATGTGTTGTGTCACTGTTTCTGGTAAATGGTCTACCTGTGGGGAAAATGGCCTGCCCAGGGGAAATGAAACTTGTCTCGAGGGCTTCCGTTGTCTCAAAGCTTATCATCTATCAAGTAGAGAAATGGCTCCTGGCATATCCTCCCTTTGTTATAATTTAAAATTGAGGCTGGCAATGGGGGTGAGGAGCAGAGACCCTAACAGCAGGTTTGGTGGGCGTAACCAGAGGAGGGAAGTATTGACCTGATTCCTCCCGTGGGGTGGGTGCAAAACCAACCTTCCCGCATCTTATAAGGCTCTTGGTGTCTTTTTGGGGAGGGGAGGCAGAGCCACAGTTTCTAGGGAAACAATTTTTGTTGCTGACACCAACCTCCATGCAAGTCAGGTTTGCTTCACGGGGGACTCAGAGGCGGACAATAGGGTCCTCCCCCTGCAGTGCTTTGCCTTGCACCCCTTACTGGTGTCCTTGCCCTGCCATGGTTGGATGTCTCGATGCATAATTCTGAGTTTTATGCCATCCGAAAAGTGGGTCTGTCATCCTCAGGTTCAGCCAGGCCTCTGTCAGCCAAATCAAGTCTGTGATATTGTATTTGCAAAGGTTTTAATGCCAAGGAGTCAATCTGCCGTTTTATAAAATCAGTAATCTTATGAAAAATAAAGGGTCCTAAGGTAATCATTAACAAAAGACTAATAAGGGTCCCATAAGGGGCTCTGTAGTGACTCAAGACTATTTGTGGTGGGGTCTATAACCTGTTGTAATCTGTCAAAAAATTCATGGGAGGAATATATAGAGTGTCCTAGCGTGCCACCAGCAAGTCTAAGGGAAGCAGTCAGTGGATGTGATGTTCAGGGGAAGAAATACAGCACGTCTTGTCTGGTCAGCGCCAACTGATGAAATTTTCTTCTTCTGGTCAGCTGTGGAACAATTAAAACTAGGAGGCAAGGACCAGTAGAGAAGAATTGACATGAAAATATAGGATGGTGTTTACCAAAACACAGAGGAGGTACATACACATTAGAAGTCAAGGTGAGGTTCCTTGAACATCAAGGAACATTTTGAGAAAAGTGAGCAGTCAATAAGCATGCAAAGATGAAGTCAGCAGTGGTAGGTCAGCAGAAAGAGAAGACTTGGATAAGCTGGTGAGGTTAGCTGGAGTATATACTGCCATGGCTTCCTTTGTGGTAAGGACTTGCCAACAGGGACTCTGTGGATTTTGCAAGAACAATAATGTCATCCACCATAATAAAAGGAAAACAAACATGGACATCCAGTGTTGAAAAAAGAGAAAAAGAATATGTCTCTATGACTGGAAAAGTGGGTGGCTTTGTCAATGAGATACAATAAATGGACAATTAGAATTTTTGTAAATATTAAAAAGATTTAGTATGTTACTTCATTGACACTTTAGCCAACTGAATACTGGGGGGTGCATTACGCTTCCTTTTTTTTATTATTAATTAAGCTTAAGGGTTTTAGTTTTTCTTGTTTGAGCTGTAGCCCACATAAATTTAGAAAAAACATCAACTGAGAAAAAAAAAGTTTTTTGTTTACAAAACATGGGCAGGTGAATTACATCAATCTGTCAGAGAGCATTGGCTTTTATCAATGGAGATTAATCTTAAAAGTCTGAATAACAGGATCTTAATTAAACAATGCAGGAGCCAGTAAAGTGCTCTCACTATGGTAGGTCAAGTGTTAAAATTTTTAAGAGGTTTGTAAAAAAATGAGAAAAATTTTAGGATATGAGTGACTTTAGGAGTCATCACACACCCATAAATAAAAAATTAAACATGTTTAGATTTAAGTCTTACCATATGAACAGTCAGTTCTTCATGTGCAGATGTACCTATAATTATTTACTTAGGGAGAGAACTTGTACCAACTTAATTGATGATCTAATGGTTAGAATTGGCTTGAGTTCTTTCATATAATTTTAGAAGGCTCTTTATTAAAATATCGCGAAAACCTCTGGCATGTAAATAATTAAAATAACCATTGTGTTATCTATTACTAACCCAAGCCAGTCTTAAAAACAATTGTAAGTAAAATGTTAAACTTTGTTTGTTAGGATCTTTGTTTATCACAAAGCTATCACACCCTTAGGGCAGCTATGAACAAGGGTGGGTACACAACTTAATTGATCTTTCACTTTGATTTGGATAGGTAACTTAAAAAGCTAAGATAAACCTCATAGCTGAAATGTTAAAATAAATTTTTACTGTTAACATTTCTTTTAGATGACCATTTTATACTAAATAATTTTGTTGAATCACATCTGTTGAATAAAAATTTTTTATCAGGCCAGGAATAGCACATTTAACCCTTTTTTTTCCTGGCAAGGCCACTGCTCTACACTGACTGGGTTATTAGAAAGTCAGTTCAAGCATGGAATTAAATTAACAAACAGTGGCAGTTGATATTGAGGTGCTAGTAATATCTACAATTTTCACAAGAGTGAGAGAGACTGCAGAGGCATTTTACCATGCATAGATATCTCAGAAAATCTTTTTAACTAATGAATTGATGCTGATATTAGCTATCAGAAAAACGAAACTGTCCTATATTTTACTCTGGTAAAGGTGTGCCAACTCTATGATTCGGGATCTTTAAAACCACATTTAGCTTAACTAAATCTTATTTAAAACTTAAAACAAACTTTAGTTACTTAGGGGTTAACACACATTAATGAAAACAAGGTTAGCACAGACTTAAAACAGACATTCTTGGTGAACAGAACATTTTTCCCTTTGAAAAACCTCTTTGGTTTTTGGATTCTTAACTCATAGACTGTCTACCCAGGAGGGACGTTAGTGGCTAGGGAATGACTGACTGCAGTATGCCAATCTGTGGAGCAGGGGCTCTGTGCTGTGATTGGCTGTGTGGGCAGAACAGGTGGGCTTAGTTTACCACCGCCGCACAGAGAAAAATCTTTGGAATTCTTTTTCTGGGCTAAGGTACATTTCACAGTTTTAAAGAAACAAATCATTAAATTTCTATCAAAAGTGTGTACTGGTTCTCTGATTAATAGCTTTCAAGTTAAAGAGAACGTCTTGTTTGATTGATTTTATTTTTTCTCTAAGGAATAGCTAGTTAGCCAGATAAGATCTCACTCAGAACTGGTTTAAAGCTTTCTGAGAGTAGAGGGAAAAAAGCTGAATCTTTTTTTTTTTTTTTGATGACTAGTTTTAAGATAATGTCAAATCAAGAGCCCACAGTTTTTTAACTAATTGTAAATGTTCTCTTTTTTTTTTTTTTTTTTGTTTTACTAATTTTCTAAGGGAAACTGTTCTTCATGCTAGTTGAGTTTTAGACTTGGTATTATTGGCCAAGTCAAGGACCGGAGCACAAAACGGAGGGGCGGTGGTATAGGGAGGCAGTCTGGACAAGGAAGAGCCTAGGGGTTAGGGTTAACCAGTTTGAGCCTGGCTCTAAGTAACAGGGAAAGCCAAAACCGGTTTTGATTTGGATGGTTTAGTTTTAGCTTTAGGGAATGGGTTTTTCGGTGAGGCTAAAAATGTAAGCTCTTCTGTGACTGCAGCTATTTCTTTCATTAATTGAAGCTGCTCTCTCCGGTCAGCAAGGACCTTGCGGAGGGTGGAAATTCCTATAAGGGCCCCTGAGCGTGCCCTCCTGATGGAGGGATTGTCAAGGAGAGGATCAGGCTGGAGAGCAGGGGCATGGATATAGGGAGGGGAATTAAAGGGAGGAGGACACCAATCAGGATTGTAGTATCTGGCAGCCTCTTTTTCTAGCAAAGCCTCATCGTCCACGGGAAGTGCTTCAGGAGAGGGGGGGTTTTGTGGGAGGTTTTGTAAAACTGGATAGAGGCGGGGGAAAGAATGCTGGGTTTCATTCTCATGTGAATTAGCAATAGGAGGGTCAATAAAGGGAACTTTAGTCAGTGAGGAGGGACCTGTAGGGAGGGGAACAGGGCTTTTACTTTCAATGGGTGCTGGGAGGCTTTTATTTTGACTGGGTACTGGGGGATCAAGATCAATAATCACAGAAGGGCATGGGGATGGGGTCTTTGTCCTAGATGGTGGACGAGAAAGTTGCCGGAGGACCTTTTCGCCCTCTGTAATAAGATTTTTAATATCAGGGTGGTTATTATAGATTTTTAAGATATCATTAATTAAATTTCAGTAACAAAACGCAGAAACAGGTACACGTTCAGGACCAAAAGACTGATAGTAATCATTAAGACAGTCACCAATTCTCCTCCAACGTTTCTCATCTATAGTGCCTTCCTGGGGGAACCAGGGGCAAATATTTCCAATATAATCTAAATACTTCTTTCTTTCTTTTTAACCCTAGTTCCTCGTGTCTTGAGTGACTCCTTGAGTCCTTTAATGAATAAATAGTTTGCTGAATTCATGTCCCATGGTATTGTTTACCTCAGCCGCTGTGACACTCTTCTCCAGATGCGACTCACGGTCGGGTATCTCCGTGGCGATCTATGCGAGTCTTTGCGTTACCCCCTCGGCCGCAGTGACTCAGTGAATTCGGTTAGGCCTACCTTCTCGATCAGCGGAGTTTCTAGGTCCAGAAGGCTTTTTCGCCCCACGTTCCAGGCGCCAGAATGCCCCGACCAGCAGGGCGGTGAACAGGGGCTAGGAACCCAATGAAACCTGAAATTAAGGAACATGAGACACGAGAGAATGACAGCAAGACAAGTTTCTGATCAAGCTGTAAATTTTATTGTGAACACAGGCATTATAAGGCTTTTGGGGAAGGAGGGGGGAAGTGCCGGAGGAGGAGGAGGGGGAGCAGTCTTCAAAGGGGGAATGTTCCTTGCAACATACAATGGATGTAATCACGTTTGCTACCACAACTATATGTTGTGTCACTGTTTCTGGTAAATGGTCTACCTGTGGGGAAAATGGCCTGCCCAGGGGAAATGAAACTTGTCTTGAGGGCTTCCGTTGTCTCAAAGCTTATCATCTATCAAGCAGAGAAATGGCTCCTGGCAATGCTGGAAATGTAATTCTGTTTGTGTGGGCTACTAATATTCTTATCTTTCTCTCTACAAAGACTATGTTTTATGGGAGTCCAAACTGATTGGGCTTTTCTGTGTTTTGAATTTTTTATGCTAGCTGAGGAGAAGTTTTTCAGTCAAGGTCTTTCTTCTTCAAATTCAAGGCCTTGCCCAAGCAAGCCAAGCAGATTGGCACATGAAAATCTGTGGCTGTCTATGTTCTTCCCTGCACTCATACAACATAGTAGAGTAAACCCTCCATTTATCCTCCAAACCCCTCCCCAATGCATTTATATAAGCTGTGAGGAGATCAGAAAGTAGCATCAGCTCCTAAACGTAATGCACCAAACATGCCTTTAGTCTGTTCCTAGAAACCTGTCCATGACCCAGTCTTCATTCTCACATGAAATTTGGCACCAGTCAGGCAGAAATTCGAGGGATATCTACAGTGGCCTTGTCTGCTGCGCCCACTGCACCGCCTCTCAATCAAAGCATTGCACTACCTGGTTCTGGTTCTTGAACACTAATTCTTTCTCCTTAAGCTTTTGATAGCTCCATAGAATCTTGTCCTCTAATACTTTTTTTTTTTTTCCCACACTGTAGTATACCGCACTGCTGGCCTTGGCACACTGCATGCACAGATCACATTGCTCCTAGAATGACACCATGGGTCTGTTCCTACCTTTTGCTTTCTTACCTTCATACTTCTTCCTGTGGCCCCCAAGACTGGATTTCTCAAGAATGTGTTTGATCAAAGGATGTATGAACAGCCATCAGCAGGATGGGTTTGATAGGCTGAGCCCATTGGTTTGCAGAAGTGGCTACAATTCTTCTTGTTGTGCAGTGTCCACATCAGCTCAGAAACCTGTTCTCACAGCTGTCCCCTGGGAAAGGTGGCAGAGAGCAGGATCGAGGGTCTTTTCTCAGCTTAGTGAGTGCCCAGAGTTTCTGTTTGACTAGGCCAGATTCATTGCACAGTAACAGCACTCTCCGTGTAATAAAACATAGGTTCCCCCTCTCTCTGCCTTCAGAAGGTCTAGTGCTTCCAGTTTTAAGTGCCACCTGGGCATGTGAGCTTCTCTGGTGCTGGAGGGAAGCCAGTGAAGCTGTGGTGGAGTTGATGGCTAGCTAGAGCTTGTCTTTTAAGTCTTGGGTTGTTACAAGATTGTTATCTAAGGCTCCTCTGGCTACTATACGTAAGGCCAGAGATATGTAAGGTTGTCGTGAGGTACACGTCAGAGACCACCCGAGGCCAGTTCAGTGACATTTGAGAGCCTTTTTGTTTTTCTAATATTTATTTAATTAATTAATGTATTCCCTTTTGTTTCCTTTGTTGTTTTTTATTGTTGTAGCTATTATTATTGCTATTATTGATGTCATCATTGCTGGGTAGGACAGAGAGAAATAGAGAGAGGAGGGGGAGAGGGGTAAGAAAGACACCTGCAGACCTGCTTCACTGCCTGTGAAGTGACTTCCCTGCATGTGGGGACCTGGGTGTTAGAACCGGGACTCTTCCACCGGTCCATGAGCTTTGTGCTATGTGCACTTAACCTGTGGTGCTACCACCCAACTCCCAGAAATTTGGGAGTCTTTATTAAGCCACTGGTGACTACACTCAACAGCTAAAATTACTGCTCATAGTGCTGTCTGGAGCTCAGTGTAGCACAGCCATATATAGGGGCAGGTGCAAAAGCAAGCTAGGTTACAGAAGCCCAACATGCGGTGGTTAGGGTGGTCTGTTGCTGCAGTCAGGACAACCCATTACAGAAACAATTAACAATGGACAATTAATAATTTCAGAACACTAGTATCTACTTTTTTCTTGGCAAGTGAAGTGGTTGGATAGGTTGAGGTTAAGTCAAGATGGAGTCAGTTATGTTAAGGAAGTGGGAAGTGTGACCCTGTCACATTTCCCACTGGTTTTAGGAGATGATACCTAAAATCTTTGGCCTACCTTGAAGATTGTCTTTGCCTATTTGACTTTTGGTGTGATATTTTCAGTAATTCTATACAATCTGGTTTTTAACTTGAATTCAGTTCTAGAAGTGGGTCAAAATGTTTGTCTGCTCACTGGACCTGAATAGGGCACAAGAATTCTCAGTTCAGAGCAACACACAGCCAGCCTGATTATTCTGAAGTAAGCCTGCTTGTCTTCTGGGAGTGAGTGTCTGGACTTGGTTTTGCAGAAGTCACAGACTACTGTCCAGTGTTTCATTGATGCTTTTTAACTTGAATTCAATTCTAGGAATGGGCCAAAATATTGTTCACTGGATCTGAATAGGACATTAGGAGAATTCTCATTTCTGAGCAGCACCCCAGCCAGCCTGATAATTCTGAAATAAGCCTGTCTCCCAGGATTGAGTGTCTGGATTTGGTTATGCAAAAGTCACAGACTTACTCTCCTTCTCGTTTTAGGCTAAATCTGACTGCTACTGGTCTCTTCTAAACTGAGGTCTGAAAAGGTACTCTTCTGCAGGGTGGGTGGGGATGACTTTGGGTTTTGGTTTCAGTTTGAACATCCTTTTTCTAGTTCTGTCACCAGATCCAGTACAGTGGTGTCAAAGTGTACTTGGCAGAGAACTTTGGAGGCCAGTGTTGTTAGACACTGATGGAACCTCTGGGGTATTGCACTCATCTAGGGAAGGAAGGAACACTGTTTGGATGACCCTTTGAAGCTTCTGTGTTTGCTATACCTGAACCCACAGTTTGAGGTTTTTGGAGACTAAGGAGAGAGGAGAGTTACACCTGGTCTATAGACCAGGACCTGGATAACTCATAGGCTCCCTGGAAGCAATGCTAGTGGAAGACTTCCTTGGTGGGTGCTCAGTGACTAAAGCCTTGAACTTACCATCCAATAAAAATTTTTCTCCCTACTCTTTTCCTTGATCTAGCTTTCTAGTCTTTTTTTCCAACGATGACACAAAATCCCCAGAGAGCCTGCATATTAGATGTCAGGCTCAGGAAAAAATTCCTTCTATCTCCTTCCAAGATGGGTCAGAGAAGGTGGACTCATTATGTTACATAAATGATCCCCATAGCACAAGACTTGATCTAGTATTTGGTTCATTAGAGGACTTTATGACACCGGTGTTTAAGAGACTCCATGTCACTCTGGGAAGTTCTCTCTGCACCTTTGAAAAGCACACAGTTTTATTGAGGTCCCCCTCAGCAGGAGGGTGGAGAGAGCAGGTTTTTTTCATTATTAAAAAGTAGGCAGAAATAGACAAAGGCAATCTTTCTGGTTATTGCTATACATCTTCCTTATCTGTGGTAGAAAGGGGAGAACTAGTGCCTGGCATGCATCAGTCTAGAGACAGCTCAATTTACTTCCTAGTCATCAGTTAACCTTTAGCACTGCTGTCTGGGGCCCATTAGCTTAGCAATGTGGAGGGAAGGGAGGGGTAGCAACTATAGCCACTGTTTTAATTGCCAGGAGAGCAAGCACAAAGGAAATACAGTGTGAGGCTATGTCTCCATATCAAAGAGGTAAGGCACTTCTTCACCAGGCACATAAATTAAAATATCCACATGGGGTAAATCAGGAGAGTATGCACTCTGTGTTCTTCTATCTCCCATAATTATGGGAATAATAATTTTAGCTTAATAGCTATGTTTCATTCCTTTATATATATATACATATATATGTATGTATATATCAAATTGTGCTGCTGAACATAGGTGTACATGCATATGCCCTTGAGGTTTAAGTGGGAAAGTGTTTCACCAATGTTTTCCTCTAGGTATTTGATAGTTTCCAGTCTGACATCCAGGTCTTTGATCCATTTGGAGTGGATTTTTGTTTCTGGTGAGATAAGGTGGTTCAATTTCTTCTTCTGCATGTTACAACCCAGTTTTCCCAGCACCATTTATTGAAGAGAGTCTCCTTCTTCCATTCAATACTTTGGGCCCCCTTATCAAAGATTAGATGTCCATAGGTGTGGGGAGTTATGTATATTTTTAATATTCAAGTTATTTTATTCAGTTTTATGTCCAGGCTTTGGAAATCTGTTGTTGGGCACCTGGGTTCCTTCCAGGTTTTAGCTATTATGAATTGTGCTGCTATGAACTTAGATGTACACCCATCTTTTTGGTTGGGCATTATGGAATCCTTGGGGTATATCTCCAGGAGAGGAATTACTGGGCCATATGGAAGGTCTTTGTCTATCCTTGTGAGAGTTCTCCAGACTGCTCTCCAGAGAGGCTGGACCAATTTACATTCCCACCAGCAGTGTAGAAGGGTTCCTCTGTCCCCACAGCCACTCCAACATTTGTTGATGCTGTCCTTTTTGATGTATGTCATTCTCACAGTAGTGAGGTGGTGTCTTCATGTTGTTTTTAATTGCATTTCTCTGACAATCAGTGACCTGGAACAGTTTTTCATATGTTTGTTAGCCTTCTGCATCTCCTCTGAGGTGAATGTTTTATTCATATGCTCTGCCCATTTTTGAATGGGGTCATTTGCTTTTTTGGTACTAAGTTTGCTGAGTTCTTTGTATATTTTGGTGATTAGTCTCTTGTCTGATGTTTGGCACGTGAAGATCTTCTCCCATTCTGTGAGGGATCTCTTTGTTTGTGTGATAGTTTCTTTGGCTGTGCAGATGATTTTCAATTTGATATAGTCCCATTGGTTTGTTTCTGCTTTAGTCTTCCTTGCAATTGGATTTGTTTCATCAAAGATGTCCTTGAGGTTTAGGTGGGAAAGTGTTTCACCAATGTTTTCCTCTAAGTATTTGATAGTTTCCTGTCTGACATCCAGGTCTTTGATCCATTTGTAGTTGAATTTTGTTTCTTGTGAAATAAGGTGTTTAAATTTCATTCTTCTGCATGTTATAACCCAGTTTTCCCAGCACCACTTATTGAAGGGAGCCTCCTCCTTCCATTTAATACTTTAGCCCCCCTTATCAAAGATTAGATAACCATAGGTGTGGGGGTTCAGATCTGGGTTTTCAATTCTGTTCCACTGCTCTGTGTGCCTATTTTTCTTCCAGTACCAGGTTCCTTTGATGATGATGGCCTTATAATATATTTTTATCTGGGAGTGTTATGCCTCCATTTCTATTTCATTTCCTCAAGATGGTTTTGGCAATTCTAGGTGTTTTCAGGTTCCAGATAAATGAATGTATTTTTGTTCTATTTTCTTAAAGAAGCTTGGTGGAACTTTAATGGGTTTCGCATTAAGTTTGTGTATGGCTCTGGGGATAATATTCATTTTGATTATATTAATTCTTCCAATCCATGAGCATGGGATGTCTTTCCATTTCTTGGTATCAGTTTCTATTTCCTTAAAGAGTGACTCATAGTTTTCAGTATACAAGTCTTTCACTTCTTTGGTCAGCTTTACTCCTAGGTATTTTATTAATTTTGTTTCAACAGTGAATGGGAGTGATTTCTGGATGTCTTCTTCTTCAGGTTTAGTGTTTGCATAGAGAAATACCACAGTTTTTTGTACACTGACTTTATAACCTGACACCTTGCTATATTGCCTAATAACTTCCAGTAGTTTTCTGCTGGATTCTTTAGGTTTTTCTATGCATACTATCATATCGTCTGCAAATAGTGAGAGCTTGACTTCTTCCCTTCCTATCTGTGTTCCTTTAATTTCTTTCTCTTGCCTGATTGCTATGGCAAGAACTTCCAATACTATGTTGAAGAGTAATGGTGACAGTGCACAGGTGTGTCTAGTCCCTGATATGATGGGAAATACTTTCACCTTCTTTCCATTGAATATGATGTTGGCTGTAGGTTTGCTATATAAGGATTCCACTATCTTGAGGAATTTCCCATCTATTCCCATTTTTTGTAGAGTTTTGAGCATGAATGGGTGTTGGATTTTGTCAAAGGCTTTCTCTGCATCTATTGAGATAATCATGTGGTTTTTGGCTTTGCTTTTATTGATGTGGTGAATGAGATTGATAGACTTACTGATGTTGAACCAGCCTTGCATTCCTGGGATGAATCCCACTTGTTCATGATGAACAATTTTTTTGATGTGCTGCTGTATCCGGTTGGCCAAGATCTTGTTTAATATTTTGGCATCTATGTTCATCAGAGATATTGGTCTGTAGTTTGCTTTTTTTGTTGTTTCCCTATCTGCTTTTAGTATCTGGGTGATGTTGGCTTCTTAGAAGGTGGAAGGGAGTATTCCTGTTTCTTCAATCTTATGGAAATATTAAAAACTATGGGTACTAACTGTTTCCTGAAAGTTTTGTAGAATTCGTTTGTGAAGCCATCTGGTCCAGGACTTTTGTGGTTGGGGAGATTCTTAATAATGGTTTCAATTTCTTTGTCTGTGATTAATGCATTTAGGTTTTGTAGTTCTTCTTGATTCAGTTATGGGAGGGCATATGTTTCTAGGAATGCTTCCATTTCTTCCAGATTCTCTAGCTTGGTGGCGTATAGTTCTTCATAGATGTTTCACATGATTTTCTGGATTTCTGTGGTGGCAGTCGTGATATCTCCTTTATAGTTTACAATTCTATTAATTTGCGTCTTCTCTGTTTTTTTTTTTTGTTTGTTTGTTTTTTTTGAAGAGTCTGGCTACGGGGTTGTCAATTTTGTTTAATCTTTCAAAGAACCGACATTTGACTTCATTGATCTTTTGTATGGTTCTCTTATTTTCGATGTTTATTTCTGCTCTAATTTTAGTGATTTCTGTACTTCTGGTTGCTTTACGGTTCCTTTGTTACTCTTCCTCTAAGTCCTTGAGGTGTGCAGTAAGGTCATTCATTTGAGCTGTTTACTGTTGTTTAATATGTGATTTTTATGGCTGTAAGTTTCCCTCTCAATACTGCTTTAGCTGTCCCAAATATTTTGATAGGTTGTGTCTTCATTTTCATTTGTTTCCAGGAACATTTGAATTTCCTGCTTGACTGACTCTCTGGCCCAGTGGTTCTTAAGGAGTATGTTGTTTAGTTTCCAAGTTCTTTGACTTTTAATAGTTTTCTGTTTGTTGTTATATGTTAGTTTTACTCCACTGTGGTGTGAGAAGATACTTTGGATGATTTCAATGCTCTTGAATTTATTGATGCTATCTTTGTGGCCTAACATGTGGTCTATCCTTGAGTATGTGCTATATGGATTTGAAAAGAATGTGTATTCCAGTTTTTTGGGGTGAAGGACTCTGAAAATGTCCAAGAGGTCTAGTATGTCAATCTCTTCATTTAATTATCTTCTATCTCTGTTGATTCTCTGCTTTGTTGATCTACGTTTGAGAGTCAGATATCAAAGTCTCCCACTATTATTGTATTACTATTGATGTATTTTTTAACTTCTTTCAGTAGGTGCTTGATGTATTTAGATGGTCCCTCATTGGGTACATAGACGTTAACAATTGTTAAGTCTTCTTGACTGATTTGATCCTCTAATAATTATGCAATGTCCTTGTCTATCTTTTATTACTTTATTTAATTTAAAATCTATTGTGTCTGAGATGAGAATTGTTGTTCCTGCCTTTTTTTTGTGGTCACTTACCCTGTATGATAGTTTTCCATCCTTTCACTTTAAGTCTGTGTTTATCTTGTAGTATCAGATGGGATTCTTGCAAGCAGCATATGATTGGGTTATGTTTTCTGATCCATCTCCCCACTCTGTGCCTTTTGATGGGTGAGTTTAAGCCACTGACATTTATTGATATTATGTATTTAATGTATTGTAGTGCCATTGTTCAACAATTTTTGTTTGCTCTGATATATTGCAAGTATTATAGTGATGTTCTTGTTTATAAGAGGTCTTTTAGAACCTCTTTCAGGACCGGTTTGGTAATGTTTGCCTCCTTTAGCTGTTGTTTGTCTGAGAAGGTTTTGATGACTCCATCTAGTTTGAATGAAAGTCTAGCAGGATACATTATCCTTGGTTAAAACCCTTTTTCATTCAGGGCTCCATAGATATCTTGCCATTCTCTTCTGCCTTTTAGAGTTTGAGTGGAGAAGACTGCTGATAGTCTTATGGGTTTTCCCCTGTATGTGACTTTTTGTTTCTCTCTTGCAGCCTTTAGGATTTATTCTTTATCCTTACTTCTTCTCATTGTGACTATGATTCGTCTTGATGTCTTCCGGTCTGGGTTGATTCTTTTTGGAACTCTCTGGGCCTCTTGAATCTTGATGTTCTTTCTGTGGTTCAGGTCTGAGAAGTTTTCTTCTATAATTTTCTCTAGAATTTTTCCATCCCCTTCCTGTCTTTCTTCCTCTGTCAGGCCAGTTATACAAATGTTATTTCTTTTATGATCATCCCATATGTCTCTGTTGTTGTTTTCAGTGTCTCTCAATCTCTTTTTGAGCTCTTTCACATCTTTAGTAGTTCTCTCTAACTCATGCTGTGTCTGAGTAATTCTGTTTTCTGTTTCTGTTAGTCTGCTTTCCCTTCCATCAACTTCTTTCTTCAGTTCAGCTATTTCAGCTTTCAGTTCTCTACTACTACTACTAGCGTTTGCCCTTCTTCCGTAGCCAGTCAACAGCATCAGGTTGAGCCTGATGTAAAGTTTCGAGACCTCCTTTGAATCTGGAGAGGTGGCAGTCGTTGACTATGTGGGTCATAGTCTGTCTGTAGCCGCAGGGGCAGTTCGGGTCGTCTCTGGCTCCCCCGCAATGGAACATAACGGTGCACTGGCCATGGCCTGTTCGATATCGATTGAGGAGAGCCCAGTCATAACGTGCTAGGTCAAAGCCGGGTTGACGCTAGCAGGGGTCTGTGATGAGGTGTTTGTTCTTTACCTCAGCTGACTGCCAGCTCTGTTTCCAAGAGACTGGAACAGAGAAGTTCAGTGTAGGCATAGGGGACCAGATTGGGTGACAAGACGTCAAGCGTTGAACAGGGTGGGTGAAGATATCCGCGTATATTGGTAGGTCCGGTCGAGCGTAGACGTGGGAAATGAACTTAGATGATGCCGCATCCTGATGAATATCTGGCGGGGTGATGTTGCTAAGAACTGGCAGCCATGGAAATGGGGTGGAATGGATGGTTCCAGAAATTATCCTCATGGAGGAATATAATTTGGAATCGACCAAGTGGACATGGGGGCTACGGAACCATACTGGGGCACAGTATTCTGCAGTGGAATAGCATAATGCCAGAGATGATGATCGTAGTGTGGAAGCACTCACGCCCCATGAGGAGCTGGCCAGACTTGCAATGATGTTATTCCTCGTGCCCACCTTTGCTGCAGTTTTTATGAGATGTTTGTGAAATGACAGAGTGCGATCGAGAGTAACGCCAAGATAGACTGGCTGGCTTCATGCCGGATTCTTGTATCGCCAAGCTGCACATTAAGCTCACGCGAGGCTGAGGCATGGTGTAGATGGAAAACAGATGATACCGTTTTTGCAGTGCTAGGGATTAGTCGCCATTTTTTACAGTAATCAGATCTCAGAGACATGTCTTTCGTGAGTGTTTCCTCGAGGATGTCGAACTTGGATGCCTGAGTTGCACAGCAGATGTCATCGACGTAGATGAACTTCCTTGAAGAAGTTTCTGAGAGGTCATTGATGTAAATATTAAATAGCGTAGGAGCCAGAACAGAGCCCTGGGGGAGGCCACTTGAGACAGGTCTCCAGTTCTCTAATTGCCTCAAGATAATCAGTTTCATTGGGAGTCTCAACTGTTGTTTCCCTAATACTGCCATTCCTTTCCTCTAATGTTGTTTTCATTTCTGTGATTAATAAGTTTGTTATTGCTTACATACTTTTCTTATCTATGGTTACTTCTTGGTGATTTGTAGTTTCTTCTGGGCTCTTGTCATCATTCTTTGGAGTATCAGTTTTATTTGTTTTTGATATACTCATTTTTTTGATTTATGTGTTTCTTATTTTTATGTTCTGTTGTTCCTCAATTGTTTTGTTTTGAGTACAAGCAACACTGTATTAATACATGACAAATGCAATCACCAACCTCAGGAATTATAATAGCAACTGAAGCAAGGATTGAAATAATTTGTTCACTACCAGTTAGCCAAACAATGTCTCCAGTCTGTGAAAAAATGGCAAACAAGTCCAAGTGTAGAAGACAGAGAAAGGAATGAAGGAATAGCAATAATAGATAATTATGCAAATCCACTATTCACTGTATATTCTAGGGGTAGCAAGGGGAGAAAGGGAAGTAGAGCAGAGATACACACATACAGAGTCCACTCTGAGTCAGATTTCTTCCCCAAAATAATTCACAAATGAATATCAGTGAATTCAGAAAGACAAAGAAGGAAGAAGAAATGGAAGACAAGATAAAAAAAGAGAAACAATAGAGAGAAATGAAAAACAGCTGTAATAAAAGAGCATTGAAAGGAACATTTTTAATTGGTTAATTAATTTTTAGTTTAATTTTATTTTTTAATTAGCTAGGAGGAGGGAGAAGAGGAGAGTCTGTAGAGTAGGTAGGAGTAGTGAAACAAGTTTGTCTCGTAGTGGATAATATGCCCAGTCCCCTAGTAATGAAAGATACCCTAAGAGTTAATTCTGGTCAGCCTAAAGGAAGCAGGGAAAGAGATACACCTTTATATAATATTAATAATAAAATAGAGTATGGTAAAAATCCTGTCCCATATTGCCTCAAGCCTCCTGAGCAGAGGCAGCTGATTATTCAGAAAGTAAAAAACAAAAAAATCCTCAGGACTAGACAAGCATAGCAGGAATAGACAGTTATGCAAATCTATTATACACTGTATACTCTAGCGTAGCTAGAGGAGAAAGGGAAGTAGAGCAGAGATACATGCAGAGAGAGTCCACCCTGTTTCAGATTTCTTCCCCAAAATAATTCCCAAACATGTATCAGTGAATTCACTAAATTGAAGGAGGAAGGAAGAAAGGACGACAAGAATGAGAAAAAGAAGAAAAAGAGAGAGAGAGAAAAAAAAGATAAGAAAAAGAACAGTAATATAAGAACAGTTAAAGGAGAGTCATGTATTTATTCATTTATTATTATTTAATTAGTTATATGGCGGGGGAGGGAGAAAATGGGTAGGGGTGGTAAGAAGAGTCAAACAAGTTATTTTAGCAGTGAATAAGTCACCTAGTCCCCTAGCAATGGAAAATACACTAAGAGTTAATTCTGGTCAACCTGAAGGAGAGGGGGAAAGGGATATGTGTTTATCTTGTATTGATCATAAAATAGAACAGATTAAAAAACCCTCTCCTGTCTTCAGCTTGTATGGCTCCAGATTGCCTCAGGCACCCTGAGCAGAGGCAGCTGATTGGCTACTTAGAAAGAAAAAAGGCCGAAGATTTCAGAAGGAATAAAATTAGAATGAATTACATCCCCTTGTGGTACAGGAATCTTGGTAAAGAAAGAAGCTCAGCAGGGGAGCCTGCTAGGAGCAGATCTGTGGCCCCCAGGAACTGGTTATGGGAGGAGGGGGGACGGGGTGCTCTTCGGGAATAATAATTAAAAAAAAAACAATTTTCCCTTTCTTTTTACTCTATTTTCTAACCCAAATTGAGTTATAGTCACCTCCTTGGTGTCAAAGCTAGGGCCTCTTATTGACTGTCCTACTAAAGGCAAAAAATCCTACTGTTTCCAGTAGATGAAGTCAGAGCTCAAGCCACTGGCAGCTTCTGGAATCTCCCACTGTTTCAGTTTCATTAGCTGTGTTGGGCCTGTTCATATTATCTAGTTCCTCTTTATTTAACTATGGAAGTTCCTACATATCTAGGAAATTATCCATTTCTTCAATGTTCTCTAGCTTGGTGGCATATAGTTGTTCATAGAAGCCTCATTTCCATTAACAGCAGGAATAATCTTAAACAATATTATTATTATTATTATATTATTATTATAGGTATATATTATTTGAAAAGTTACCTCTGTTTGGGGCATCCCAGTCTTGCCTTATAAGTTTCCTGGGTCTGGGGTAGTCTAAATCTACCCTTGAAACTTCCCTTGGTCTGGAGTAGTCTAAATTTTCCCTTAAGTGACCATCTGTGTTCTGACTGTCTCTCTGTTCTGACCTTCTGTGTGAATAAATATTTTTCCCTGGAGCTAAGTCTAATGGCCTTTGTTCTTAACCCATTCTTGGATGGGTCTAACTAGATCATGCACCATGTTTTTTTTAATGAAATCTTCTGGGAGTTGGTCGGTAGCACAGTGGGTTAAGCTCACATGGCACAGAGCACAAGGACCGGCCTATGGATCCCAGTTTGAGCCCCAGCTCCCCACTTGCAGGGGAGTAACTTCACAGGCACTGAAGCAGGTCTTCAGGTGTCTATCTTTCTCTCCGCTTCTCTGTCTTCCCCTCCTCTCTTCATTTCTCTGTGTCGTATCCAACAACGATGACAAGACAAATAACCACAACAATAAAACAAGAGCAACAAAAGGGAATAAATAAATAAATAAATAAATATGAAAAAAGAAGTCTTCTGCTGTAAAGTAAACATACACCATGCTGACTCTCTTATGGTTAACCTTTGCATATATGAATGTTCACTGAATTTTAGGTAATGAAAGTTTACTTACTTCTACCCATATACCCTAACATTAGCTATTTAACTGCACAACTTCTACATTCATCATGTATGCCTATAAGTGGAAGCAAGGGTATGTGAGTGAGGGTACGCAATAGGGCCTCTTTATATTTAGATGGAGATCACAGTCTGTCACTCATGCTAAATGCCACACATGATTCTGGTTTTTGGTCTAAGTACAGCTGATAGAGAAGCTGTAATGGTGACAAATAGCTCTTTTTCTGAAAGCCTCCCAGTAGGTACAGCAGCTTTTGCTCTTAGGCCATTTTTAGTCTTGTTACACTCATTGCTATAATTGTTGTCACAATATACTTCCCCCAGAGATCTCCTTTTATTGTTCCCAGGTATTATTTGTGCATATCCAATATAACCAATAGGTCTTTAAATTATCAATGTAAGAAAAAATAGCTTCAGTTTAGTCTTAGGACTCCACGCTTTGTGGTTAACTCTAGTCTGCTGGGGCTGTGTCATACAGCAGGCCTGACTTTGCCTCCATCATTGTCCTCAGGTAATACTTGTGTATTTTCAATATTGCCAATAAGTGTTTAAATTATCAATGTAAGCAAAAAAGTTTCAATTTAGTCTTAGGACTCCCTGCTTTGTGGTTAGCCCTAGCCTGCTGGCGCTGTGCCATACAGCAGGCCTGACATTGCATCTGTCACTCTGCTCTTTTGATTTCTCTCTGACCTATCCAAAACAACAACAGCAATGGCAACAATAACAACAAGAAAAAGGGCAACAAAATGGGAAAAGAATGGCTTCTAGGAGCAGTGCATTCCTAGTGCAGGTACAGAGCCCCAGAGATAACCCTGGAGGCAAAAAAAATGATTAGAGACAGAGAACTTGAGAGGGGATTAGGACAATAGATAGGGAAAGAGTCAGAGAGACACCTGCAGCACTGTTTAACCACTTGTGAAGTGTTTCCCATGCAGGTTAGGCCAGTGGCTTATACCCTGGTCCATGTGCATTGTAGCTTGTGCACTCCACAAGGCTTTTCATGACCTAGACTCATCTTCAACCCTATCTCTACCTTTATATCTCTAAAAGAGAGGCAGAGTGAAAGAGACCACAGCACCACATCTTCATTTAGTGCTATGGGGACTGGGCTCCAAGCTGGGTTCTGCACATGGCAAAGCAACACACTTTCCAAGTGAGATATTTCATTTCATTGGTGCCCCCCTATATAGTATATGAAAAAGCTACTCCATTAGCATTAAAATAATATGAAAGACAATGCCATCTTTATAGATTTGCTTTTCACTTTTAATGAGCAGAATCAGAAATGTATAAATTTTCATTTTTGTTCAGTAGCAACAATTAACAACAGATGGAAGCATTTCAGTTGTTGGTTAGATCAGAAATTGAATACAAAGAGCAACGAGCATTCCAGACTGATAATGAAGATGATCATATAAGTAAAACACTTGTGAAAACTCAGATGATCTTTCTTTTTTTATCTATAAACTTACCAGAATGTTTTCATTAGTGATTTAATATTGGTTTACAAAATTAGAAGGTAACTGGGGTGCACCTTTCCCATCAGCATAACTCTGTATCCCTATTCCCTCTACTAGAAACTGCGATATTTCTCCAAAAACACAGATAGAGGTTGACTGTTCTTTCTATAATTCTCTATATTTATATATATTTGTGCCCCCCCGCCCCTTTATGCTCCTGCCTTCTCTTCCTTTCCAAGGCACACCTACTACTTCTGAATGGTTTTATTTTCCCTTGCCAGTGGGTCCTGGTGGAATTGGAATTCAGAGTCCTCTGTTCATCTTTCCCTCTGGGAGGCAGACAATCTCTTAAATAATTTTCTGTCAAACTGTAAAATTGAATAGTACATATCTGAAGGGTAAAGAGAAGAATATTTTATGATAAAACCTTGGATCTGTGATCAGGGATGTTTGTTGGTATTCCTCTATCTCTCCTGGCCATGTCCCAAAGTTGAGGGGACTCAGTGTGTAAATGGAAATTTGGAACATATGTTCTCAAAGAGCATTGGAAAGATATGTATAGAGGTATATTGCTCATTCTAAGCTATGCTTTTAACTCTAAAGCTGATGGTGTTAGAGGCCAGGTGATTGTGTATCTGTTAGAGCATATGTGTGACCATGTAAGAGAACCCAGGTTCAAGAACCGAATTCTCTACTTCAAGGGGGAAGCTTCACTAGTGGTGGAGCAGTGCTGCAGGTGTCTTAGTCTTTCTCTCTATCTCTGTCTCTCACCCCCTATCAAATAAATAGAAGGGAGAAGTGGCCACTGGCAATAGTGCATTCATCCTGCAGGCATGGAGTTCTAGTGATAACACTGATGGCAAAAAAAAAAAAATTCTGACAGTTTTGTAAATTTTGGATCACTGATGGAACTGCAGGTGTTTTTCTCCCTTCTTCTCCCCCTTTCTCCTTTGATTCTTTTTTAATTTTTAATTATAAAAAGGAAACATTGACAGAAACCATGGGATAAGAGGAGTACAGATGCACACAGTTCCCACCAACAGAACTCTGTGTCCCATCCCTTCCCCTGATAGCTTTCCTATTCTTTATCCCATAATGACCCAGCGTCATTATTTGGTGCAGAAGGTTGAAGGTCTGGCTTCTGTAATTGCTTCCCCACTGAACATGGGCATTGACAGGTCAATCCATACTCCCAACTGGTCTTTCTCTTTCCCTAGTGGGGTGGGGTTCTGGGGAAAGGAGGGCTCCAGTGTGTATTGGTGGGGTCGTCTGTCCAGGGAAGTTCGGTTGGCATGGTGGTAGCATCTGGAACCTGGTGGCTGAAAGAAGAGCTAACATATAAAACCAAATAAATTGTTAACTAATCATGAACCTAAAGGCTGGAATAGTACAGATGAAGATTTGAGGGTCTTAGTTTTGTAGATAGTAGCCCTATTTTAGTTATATTTCAAAGGGTCTATGACTATACTCCTGTTTTTTTATTTTTATTTATTTATTTATTTGTTTTTTGTTTTTCTGAGCCTGACATCTGACATGCAGGTGGGCCCATGTTATTTTCTGGGGAGATGTTGTCATGGCTATAAAAAGGACCAGAAAGCTGGATGAGGGATGAAAGTACTCCCAAATATGAGAAACTTTATAAATATTATTGACTGTAAACCCCATCGATTTGATCTGATGTGGGTCCCATATTCGGATTAGGATCCTATGTGATCTCAGCGTCCCTGTAGATCTAAGCTCACATTCTGTGTCATGAGTAGGAACGTTCCAAGCTACCCCAGTTTCAGGAACCATCTTCCTCATGTGGAGCATGGAGTATGATGTCTAGTCTCCCTTCAGAGGATGGAACATTCTCTGCTGTTGCTGATCCACACTGAAAAAATGGTTGTCTAGAATGATCTCATGGATTTGTGCAGACACTGAGCACCTTGGTGACATTGAAGTAAAAAATAAAAAGTACGACACAGTCTGAAGTGAAGCATGTTGGGGTGGCAATCGTTGCGTTGATTAGATTGTGATCGGCAGATGCAATATTATTTGATATGGATTGGGAGAGGCATATGGGAAAGTGGGCCCTATCGAAGGGTTCCAGGACTGGGGGAAGTAGATGCTCATAGTGGAGATGTGAGGTTCCTGCTGTCTTAGGGTTCAAAAAGACAATGGATAGTTAATGTTATCATCACATTATTTGGTAATTGGGTTAACTTTGAAAAGTCCTTATGTAAGGGTTTGCTGTACAGTACCCAGTATCTTGTATACAGCTGTGCTATTGGTTGCTTCTGATCTACTTGGTCTAGGCTTTTGAGAGAGTCTGCATATCTAATACACAGCCTATATATTAAAAAGATTCAGTTTGTGTTTAAAAAAACTCCAAGACATACAATTAATTTCCCCCTCTCCTATTAACTAGTGATTTATATGACTACATTTTACTAGGAGTGTACCTAAACACCATTCCCACCACCAAAAGACTGTGCCCCATCCCTCCCACCCACTGCCACTCCCCACTGTCCCAGGAAGCTGCATGTCTACCCCTCAGCACAGGGTTTTTACTTTGGTGCCCTACTTACAATTTGGTCAGGTGCTGCTTTTAGTTTTCCTTTCACATCTTCTTACTCAACTTCTGTTGATGAATGGGATCATCCCATACTCATCTTTATCTTTCTGACTTAGCTCACTTAACATAATTCCTTCTCGCTCTGTCCAAGATGGGTCAGAGAAGGTGGGTTCGTTGTTCTTGATAGTTGCATAGTATTCCATTGTGTATATATATAACACAGCTTTCTCAGCCACTCATCTGTTGTTGGGCACCTGGGTTGCTTCCAGGTTTTAGCTATTATGAATTGTGCTGCTATGAACATAGGAATACACACCTTTTTTTGGTTGGGTGTTATGGAGTCTTTGGGGTATAACCCCAGGAGAGGAATTACTGGATCAAATGATAGGTCCATGTCTAGCCTTGTGAGTGTTTTCCAGACTACTCTCCACAGAGGTTGGACCAATTTACATTACCACCAGCAATGTAAAAGGGTTCCTCTGTCCCCACAACCTCTCCAGCATTTGTTGCTGCTGTCCTTTTTGATGTATGCCATTCTTACAGGCGTGAGGTGGTATCTCAGTGTTGTCTTAATTTGCATTTCTCTGACAATCAGTGACCTAGAGCAGTTTTTCATATGTTTGTTAACCTTTTGGATCTCCTCTGAAGTGAATGTTTTGTTCATATGCTCTGCCCATTTTTGGATGGGGTCATTTGCTTTTTTGGTGCTAAGTTTGCTGAGCTCTTTATATATTTTGGTGATTAGTTTCTTGTCTGATATATGGCATGTGAAGATCTTCTCCCATTCTGTGAAGAGCTGAAAGGGAAACTAAAAGCAGGATCTGACTAAATTGAAAGTAGGGCACCAAAGTAAAAACCCTGTGGTGAGGGGTAGACATGCAGCTTCCTGGGCTGGTGGTGGGCGGGGGTGGGTGGGTGGGATGGGTCACACAGTCTTTTGGTGGTGGGAATGGTGTCTATGTACACTCCTAGTAAAGTGTAGTCACATAAATCACTAGTTAATTAATGAGAGGGGAAAATAATTGTATGTCTCAAAGTTTTAAAAACACAGACTGAGTCTTTTTAAGACAGGCTGTGTATTTGATATGCGGACTCTCTCAAAAGCCTCAACCAAGTGGTTCAGAGGCAACCAGTTGCACAGCTATTTACAAGATACTGGATACTATACAGCAAACCCTAACAAAAGGACTTTTCAAAGTTAACCCAATTACAAAATAATGTGATGATAACCTTAATTATCCATTGTCTTTTGAACCCTAAGACAACAGAAACCTCACATCTCCACTATACAGCCTATATTTCTCCCAGTCCTGGAACCTTAGGATAGGGCCCACTTTCCCGCATGCCTCTCTCAATCCATATCAAATAATATTGCATCAGCCAATCGCAACCTAATCAAGGCAACAATTGCCACCTCAACATGCTTCAGCTCAGACTGTGTCAGAGACTTCACGTGTGGAATGACAACCCTTCATCTTCATTACTCAGGTGAGAACTTTCCTTTCATAGCTTTCTCTAATTCCATCCCAGGTGGATCTCTTTCTGACAAAGTCCCCAAACCTAGATATACACAAGGTTCTGTGAGAGAGAGCATATGTTGACACGTATCCATAAACAAGTGGAAATATATACCTGAAAGCAGAAGTACACTGGAGTTTGCAGTGACTACCCCCCCCCCAACACTTCCTCTCCACTATTCCCACCTTTGGGTCCATGATTGCTCAACAATTTGTTTGACTTTGTATGTTAACTCTCTTCAGCCACCAGGTTCCAGATGCCATCAGGATGCCGGCCAGGCTTCCCTGGACTGAAGACCCCACCAATGTGTCCTGGAGCTCAGCTTCCCCAGAGACCCACCCTACTAGGGAAAGAGAGAGGCAGATTGGGAGTATGCACCGACCAGTGAATGTCCATGCTCAGCGGGGAAGCAATTACAGAAGCCAGACCTTCCACCTTCTGCAACCCACAATGACCCTGGGTCCATGCTCCCAGAGGGATAGAGAATGGGAAAGCTATTAGGGGAGGCGATGGGCTATGGAGATTGGGTGGTGGGAATTGTGTGGAGTTGTACCCCTCCTACCCTATGGTTTTGTTAATTTAACCTTTCTTACATAAAAAAATAAATTTTAAAAAAGGATTGTTTCCCAGGACTGCTAATATGATTTATACATAAGTGCTTATAACTATACAGCATAGCACATGTTGTGTAATATTATAATTATAACAAGTACCTATGATGTCATTGCAGTTTTCCTAATAATCAAAATTATGATATGCTACTTTTACTTGGTGGTTAGATGTATAGATGAATTACTAGGAAGATTAGACATGGAAAATCATATTCACAGCTGGGGGGACAGCATAGTGGATCTGCAAAAGACTTTATTATTTATTTTTATTTTTTAACTTATATTTATACAAAGAAAACACTGACAAAAAACATACTAAGAGGGATACAACTTTGCACAGTTCTCACCACCAGAACTCCATATGCCATCCCCTCCCTTGAAAGCTTTCCTATTCTTTATCCCTCCGGGAATATGGACCCAAGGTCATTATGTGGTACAGAAGGTTGAAGGTCTGGCTTCTGTAATTGCTTCCCTACCAAACATGGGCATTGATAGGTCAATCCATATCCCAATTGGTCTTTCTCTTCCCCTAGTGGGATGGGGTTCTGGGGAAGCAGGGCTCCAGTGTGTATTGGTGGGGTCGTCTGTCCAGGAAGTCCGGTTGGCATAGTGGTAGCATCTGGAACCTGGTGGCTGAAAGAAGAGCTAACATATAAAGCCAAACAAATTGTTGACTAGTCATGAACCCAAAGGCTGAAATAGTGCAGATGAAGAGTTGGGGTGTTTCCATTTTGTATATAGTTAGTAGGTCTATTTTAGTTATATTCGAAAGTGTCCATGAGTGTACTCATGCGTTTTTTTTTTTTTTTCCTGAGCCTGACATCTGATATGCAGGTACGCCCAAGTTATTGTCTTGGGAGATGTTGTCATGGCTGGAAAAAAGAACCAGAAAGATGAACTGGGAACATTCTCTACCATTGTTGTTCCATGTTGAAGGCAAGGTCTTATGGGGGCCTGAAAAGGGGTCTATTGTGTTGTTCCTGATAAAGATAACCGGTAACAATGGAGAGAGGGATTTATTTGAGGTCTAGGCCCATCATGTCTGTTTGGGAATATGAGGACTCCCAGACTAGGACCCAACTGATTGGGTGGCCTGATGACTAAAGAGTCATTGTTAATGTATGCCAGTCTCTTGCCCTTATTTGGTGCAAAAGACATTCATTTTTGTTTTCTCTGTTGTCTTTTTTTTTTTTTTGCATCCAGGTTTATTGCTGGGGCTCAATTCCTGCACTATGAATCCACTGCTCCTGGAGGCCATTTTTTCCCTTTTGTTGCCCTTGTTGTTTATCATTCTTTGTTGTTACTATTATTGTTGTTGTCATTGTTGGGTAGGACAGAGAGTACTGGAGAGAGGAGGGGAAGGCAGAGAGGGTCAGAGAAAGGTAGACACCTGCAGACCTGCTTCGCCACCTTTGAAGCAACTCCCCTGCAGGTGGAGAGCCTGGGGCTCGAACAGGGTTCCTTACCCGGGTCCTTGCACTTTGTGCCACATGCACTTAACCCGCTGCACTACTGCCCGGCCCCCAGACTTTCATTTTTGAGGGTCTGAAGTCCCAGGATTGGTCATGAGCACGACCATAAGCCAGAGCTGAGCAGTACTCTAATCTTTCTGTGTCTGTATTTTTCTCTCTTTTTTAAGAAATTATTTATTTGTTCCCTGTTGCCCTTGTTTTTTTGTTGTTGTTGTTGTAGTTATTCTTCTTTTTGTCGTTGTTGGATAGGACAGAGAGAAATGGAGAGAGGAGGGGAATACAGAGAGGGGAAAAGAAAGATAGACACCTGCAGACCTGCTTCAGTGTCTGTGAAGTGACTCCCCTGCAGGTGGGGAGCCTGGAGCTCAAACTGGGATGCTTATGCTGCTCCTTGCACATTGTGCCACATGCGCTTAACCCCCTGCGCTCCTGTATTTTTCTCTCTTATTAAAATAAAATATTTTTAAAAGAATTGATATTATGAACATTCCCCATTACCTAACATTACAAAACCTTTTCTTCATCATCTTAGTTCAGGAGAAAGCTAAACTCTCAGCCATGCAAGTACAGCTGTGACTATGGTATGCAATATATTGGCAACTTAAGTATATGGTACAAAACTTTTTTTTTTTTTTTTGTGAGAGGGATAGGAGGGAGAGAGAGAGAACCAGCTAACACTTTGGTACATGTGCTGTCAGGGACCAAGCTCAAGGCCTAATGCTTGAGAGTCCACCACTTTATCCATTATGCCACGTCCCAGAACTAGCACAGAACATTTTGACTAATAACAAGTTATGACTACTCACAAGGTAAATAATTAGTTAGAATTATAATTACAGGGGCTTGGCTGTGGTACACCTGGTTGAGTCCACATGTTACAGTGTGCAAGGACATATATTCAAGCCCCTGCTTTCCACCTGAAGGGATAAAGTTCACAAGTGGTGAAGCTGTTCTGCAGGTGTCTCCTCTTCTCTCCCTCTTCCCTCTCCACTTCTCTTAGTCTCTATTCAATAATGATAAATAAAGTATAAATAAAGTTTTTTTACAAGTATTTTAAACTATTGAGAATATAGTAAGGGTCAGTATGCTGTAGCCTTGGGTGATGGACACTTGATTTGTTCAATAGTTATTGATCCTTGTGAAAGTTGTGAAGAGATCAGAGCACTGCCTAGTTCTGGCATATGGTGGTCTTGGAGTGAAGCTGAACCTCAGGGGTTTCAGTCACACAAGCTTGGTGTGCCTCTTGCAGGGCTACCTCCCTGGCCCTGGCTACTGTTTGGGTAAATAAATTTCATAGGTACACAAGCAGTGTCTGGCTGTCACTGCAGAGCTGAGTAGTGAAGCAAAGAGCCAAATAATAAATATTGAGTGGAAGGCATTGCTTTTGTTTGATCACATGCTATACTTTTTTTTTTCTTTTTGCCTCCAAGGTCATTGCTGGGACTTAATTCCTGCATTACAAATCCAAATCCATTGCTCTTGGTGGCCATCTTTGTTCCATTGTTGTTGCTGTTGTTATTGTTGTTGTTTTGGATAGGACAGAAAAATTGAGAGGGGGAGAGGAGGACACCTGCAGACCTGCTTTGCTGCTTGTGAAGCAACCCTCCCTGCAGGTGGGAGCCTGGGGCTTGAATCGGGATTCTTGAGCCGGTGCACTTTGCACTATGTAACCCTGTGTGCCATCACCTCTCCTTACCCCCGTGTAGTTTTTTGATGAAAAGGCTTGTTAAATCTAATGGTATAAAGAGAAATGAGAACTTCTGTGTCAGAAACTTTTATCAGTTCTTGAGAACCCCCATGTGTTGAATTGTAACCCTTTTATTTTTTGAAAACAGTGACTTCTTAACTGACACTTATTAGGTTGATGAAAATGTTTACACTTGTGGGTGGACATCTGATTGCAATACCAGCCATCTTCTGCTGGCTGTGGCTGGATCTAGAGGCATAGTTAGGATTATTAATCCCATAACAATGCAGTGCATAAAGGTAGGTTTCTGGTTCAGTTGTAGTGCAGTAGTACTCCCTCCCTCTATCCTTCCCTGCTTGTCCCCCTTACCCTCTCAGTGCACCCCTGAGTACTACCTCAGAAGTATTTCTCCTCATTCTGGATAGCTATCATAGCACTGAAGCTTCCTTCAGTACTATGAGGGTCAGGCTCAAACTGGGGCCAAGTGCATGGCCATGTGAGCATACTATGAAAGTAAGTTATGTTTGCCTGTCCTAAAATATTTTTAAGACCTACAGGTATATTTTTTCTGCTCATGAAAGTTTGAGCTCATACCTTTAAATTTACATGAGATATAAATATTTAAAGTTACAGTATAATCTCATTTTTGTTCTTTACACAGCTGATGTCCAAGTTTTTTAAATATATATATTTATTTATTTTTCCCTGTTATTTCCATTGTTGTTTATTGTTGTTATTATTGCTGTGGGCGCGAGGAATAACATCATTGCAAGACTGGCCAGCTCCTCATGGGGCGCGAGTGCTTCCACACTACGATCATCATCTCTGGCATTATGCTATTCCACTGCAGAATACTGTGCCCCAGTATGCTTCTGTAGCCCCCATGTCCACTTGGTCGATTCCAAATTATATTCCTCCATGAGGATAATTTCTGGAACCATCAGTTCCACCCCGGTTCCATGGCTGCCAGTCCTTAGCAACATCGCCCCGCCAGATATTCGTCGGGATGCGGCATCATCTAAGTTCATTTCCCACGTCTACGCTCGACCGGACCTGCCAATATACATGGATATCTTTGCCCACCCTGTTCAACGCTTGACGTCTTGTCACCCAATCTGGTCCCCTACACCTACACTGAACTTCTCTGTTCCAGTCTCTTGGAAACAGAGTTGGCAGTCAGCTGAGGTAAAGAACAAACACCTCATCACAGACCCCTGCAAGCGTCAACCCGGCTTTGACCTAGCACGTTATGATTGGGCCCTCCTCAGTTTGCTATCGAACAGGCCATGGCCGGTGCGCCGCTATGTTCCATCGCTGGGGGGCCAGAGATGACCCAAACTGCCCCAGCGGCTACAGACAGACTATGACCCACATAGTCAATGACTTCCACCTCTCCAGATTCAAAGGAGGTCTCGAAACTTTACATCAGGCTCAACCTGACACTGTTGACTGGCTACGGAAGAAGGGCAAACCCTAGAAGAAGAAAGGAGTGAGCCTACAGGACTAACTCAGCATCCGGTGCTAGTGCCGTGACGAGAGATGACCCGGGGACTTGTGTCTGATAACAATCCATTTATTGAACAGCACATCCAGAATTATAAGGGGTCATAGGAGGAAGTAAATTATCCATTCCAGATATGGTTTGGGAGAACAGGGGCAAAGAGAGGTAATGGTTTGGGAACAGATCAGAGCATTCCTAGCAAATGTTGAGCAAGGGGTTTAGTTGATCAATGGAATGAGGAAAGTAAGGTTATCAATAAATGGCAGACAGAAAGGGTCTTAAGGGCAGAGAGAAGATAGATCATGTAAAATTAAAGGGACCGGAGCGGGTGGAGGAGTAAGGAAAATGCTCCTAGTTATTGTTTGACGGAGCCAAACAATAATATATGGGTCATATGTGATCAAGAAAGATGAACTCCCATTTACCTCTGAGTAAGTAAACCATCTTGTTTGGGAACAAGGAAATGGGCTGCGTTCAGAGTTTTTGTGAGGCAGGGAGAGTGACAGAAGGGACATTTCCTGGTGGTCGTTTTCCTCCATGCTCAATCTCAGGTAGAGAGAGACTAATAGGAAGGTCATGCCATCTAGACCCCAATTTTTCAATAGGAGGTCCCACACCATGCTCAGCCGTATCCTCACAATTTCCCTACACTAAGATATATACATTTAATCCTACACTGGATCATCAGGTAATTTCACTTTTATTAAAGGATCCTTCAGTCTTCCAAAGGAAGAGTTTACATTCCCATAAGCAGTATAATAAAGTCCCTTTGTCTCCACTACTTTACCCAACATTTGTCATCTCTTGTTTTGTTGATGTAGTTCATTCTCCAGGTTTAATGTGGAATCTCAGTGTGTGACTTTAGTTTGTGTGTGATAAATACTGGGTCACAGGAAATTAGAGGACATAGTTCTACACCACACCCACCACCAAAGTTCTGTGACCCAATCACAACTGTACTCACACAGTATGGGTTTTTTTTTCCTTTTTTTTTTTTTCTCTTATTCATGAGTATCAGTTCTCTAGATTCCACAAGATTCTAACTATCTGGTAATTGTCTTTTATCTCTTTACTAATTGTTGAATCATCAGGTAATGGAATCTCAGTGGTAAGGTAAGTGGAATCACAGTGTAGTTTCAATATGCAATTCTCTAATGTTACGTATTTCTTCAGGTGTCTGTGGGCCATGTGAACCTCTTCTTTCAACAACTGTTCAGTTATTTGGCCACATTTTTGTGTTTGTTTTTTTTTCCTCCAGAGTTATTGCTGTGGCTCAGTGCCTGCACCATGAATCCACTGCTCCTATAGGTTATTTTTTCCCCTTTTGTTGCCCTTGTTGTTTTATCATTGTTGGGGTTATTGTTGTTGTTATTGATGTTGTTGTTGTTGGATAGAACAAGGAGAAATGGGTAAAGGAGGGGAAGACAGAGAAGGGGAGTGAAAGACACCTGCAGACCTGAATTACCTCCTGTGAAGCGACTCCCCTGCAGATGGGGAGCTGCGGGCTCAAACTGCGATCTGTGATCCGTGCCATGTGCGCTTAACCCACTGTGCCATTGCTCACCCCCCTTGGCCACAATTTTTTTTAAAGTCTTCTTAGTGATTTCATCATGATTAACAAGACTACAGAATAATAGAAGGACAACACCACACTTGCCACCACCAGAGTGCCACATCCCATTCCCTATGTTGGAAGATTCCCTATTCTTTATCCCTCTGGCAGTATGGACCAAAATTCTTTACAGGCAATCTATAACCCCAGGCTCTTCCTATCTTTACCTAATGGGGCAAGGTTCTAGGGAGGTGAGGTTCCAGGACACATTAGTGATTCTGTCTGCCCATGGAAATCAGAATGGCATCATTGTATAATCTTCAACGTGGTGGGTGAAAGGCATTAAGATATAAAGCATGACAAATTGTTTAATGAACAGGAACATGAAAGTAAGAAGAGAACAGATAGCAGTCCGGGAGGTGAGGCAGAAATAAAGCTTTGCACTCGCAATCATGGGATCCTGAGTTCTATCCCCAGCAGCACATGTGCCAGAATGATGTCTGGTTCTTTCTCTCTCCTCCTATCTTATTCATAAATAAATAAAATCCTTTTAAAAAATGATAGAACAGATAAAACCAGGGGTCCTCATATGGAAAGAAACTAGGAAAGTCTATTTTAGGTAGTATCCAAGGCTTGGGTCATATTTTTATTGCTTTTTTTCCCCTTGTAATTTGTACCAGTTCCCTATAGATATTTAGGATCAGTCACTTCTACAAGTAGGAAGTGCAAATATCTTCTCCTAGTTACTGTGTCACCTGGTTATCTTTGGATAGCTTTTTCAATGTGTAGAAGCTTTTTAGCTTGACGCAGTACAATTAATTTACTCATTTTCATTCATGTCCATAGAGTTGAGTCTCCAAATACATTTTGAAGTGAAGATCCTACAAAATGTTACCAATGAAGGTGACTGTGACAGAGCCCACAGCGCACAACTCTGGATACTTGCTTTTATAGAACACATTCTTGACATTAAAGAAAAAAAAATATTGAGTTGGGGTAGAAAGAAATTGAGATAGAAGATAGAGATGCAGAGAGAAAGAGACATCTGCAGCACTGCTTCACCTTTTGTGATGCATTCCCCCTGCAGGTGGGGGCAGAAGGCAAGGACCTAGGCTTGAACTGAGTGTTTGTGTATTGTCATGTCTGCCCTACCAACTGTGCCACTGCCTGGTCCCCATTCTTGACATTTGTAGATCAACACATCTCTCTTTTCTTTTCCTTTTTTCTGGTACCTGGGACTTTGGAGGCTCAGGCATCAGAGTCTCTCTGCATAACCATTATATTATCTATCCTACCTCTCCCCCTTTATTATCTCTTTAACACATTTGTCACATAGTTTATAACCCATATTTATATCTGTCAGCTAGAGATTATGTGTCATTCTTTGGAAGGCACCAGACCCCAGAAAGAGTGTTAACTTCACTAGAAGGAAGAAGAGTTTCTGTTGCCAGCATGGCTCTCCATTATGTTTCCCCAGAGTTCTCACCCCTGCCTTGAGTTCCTGTGCTCCTGGTGAAACCCGGCTTCCTGTGTGCCTCCCTGAGGAGACTTCTTGACTCCCAAACCTCTCTCTTCCTCTGTGGATCTGCATGAAAAAGGTCATCATGGGGAGTATGATGGTAGTGCAGCAGGTTAAGCGAACAGAAGAACCAAGTAAGGATCCTGGTTAGAGATCCCTGCTCCCCACCTGCAGAGGAGTAGTCTCTTCACAGGCAGTGAAGCAGATCTGCAGGTGCCTACCTTTTTCTCCCCCTATCTGCTTTCCCTCCTCTCCATTTCTCTCTGTCCTATTCAACAATGATGACATCCACAACAAAATCACTACAACAGTGTAAAAACAAGGGCAATGAAAGTGAAAATAAAGAATAAAAAATAAATAAAACATTATATATGAACATAAAAATAAAGGGCATTTAAAATTGTGAAGAAAAAAAGTTTTGGCTGGTATTTCATGTACTTTTTATTCTTACTTCATTGTCACTAAGGTATCACTGGTGCTCAGTGCCTGCACAAATCCATGAGAGCTTTCTAGACAACCAATTTTTTCAATGCGGATCAACAATGGCAGAGAATCTTCCATCCTCTGAAGGGAGACTAGACAACATACTCTATGCTCCACATGTGGAAGACGGGTCCTGAAACTGGGGTAACTTGGAACGTTCCTACTCATGACCACAGAATGTGAGCTCAGATCTACAGGGATGAAGAGCTCACACAGGATCCTAATTCAAATATAGGCCCCATATCAGATCAAATCGATGGGGTTTACAGTCAACAATATTTATTCAGTTTCCCATATTTGGGAGTACTTTACTCCCACATCCAGCTTTCTGCTCCTTTTTATAGCCATGACAACATCTCCCCAGACAATATCTTGGGCCCACCTGCATGTCAGACTTCAGGCTCAGAAAAACAATAAAATAAATAAATAAATAAAAATAAAAAAAAACAGGAGTATAGTCATAGACCCTTTGGAATATAAAATAGGGCTACTATCTACAAAACTAAGACCCTCGAATCTTCATCTGCACTATTCCAGCCATTAGGTTCATGATTAGTCAACAATTTATTTGGCTTTATATGTTAGCTCTTCTTTCAGTCACCAGGTTCCAAATGCTACCACGATGCCAACCGCACTTCCCTGTACAGATGACCCACCAATACACACTGGAGCCCTGCTTCCCCAGAACCTCATCCTACTAGGGAAAGAGAAAGACGGGTGAGGAGTATGGACTGACCTGTCAATTCCCATGTTTGGGGGGAAGCAATTACAGAAGCCAGACCTTCAAACTTTTGCACCACATAATGATGCAGGGTCCAGATTCCCAGAGGGATAAATAATAGGGGAGCAGCAGCAGATCTATTTCTCGCCTCTCCTCTCCTCTCCCAGATCAACTAGGAATATCAAAGGGGACCACATGGGACAGAAACCAGACAGGACAAGAATGACTATAGGAACCCACAAAATGACTGGGGAGTACAAACACGTGTGGCTGGTGGCAGAGAGGTGCCTAGGGAAAGACTAAGTGGCTGGTAACAGTCCCTCAGTTGATCAGTTGAAAAACCACCTCCAGTCTTTTTCACCAACAAAGGGAGAGCTGAAGGTAGGAGAGGACTTCCCGGAGACTCACCAAGTGCATCTCTGAGTCTTCATTGCTACTGCACTCAGAATCTGGAGCAGGGGCAGGGAGGGACACCAGATATCTAACCGGGAAACCTATACCTCCATGGCAAAGCTGTCAGGCTGTGAAAGTCTCTTTGCATAATCACTGGAGTATCTCTGCCACACCCTGCTTTATCTCTTGGTCAGGAGTCAGTGAATAAGCTAAGAAGCCTATTTGTAGTTTAAAAGCCCTCAGGCTCCCATAGGTAACAGGGAAGAAAAATAAATAGTCTTTTAAACCACTGAGCTCCAACTCAGGGATTAAAAACTATTGAAACAACAGTTAACTTTCACCACTGTGAATCCTTTAATTACCTTACGTAGACACAAGTCAATCCAGGAAATAGTGATCAGTAATTTGAAAAGTATTGAGAGAGGGAACTCATAACATAATATATAAAATGGTTAAACCAACAAGAAGAAATAGTGGAGAAACAAACCAGGACAAGAGTCCAGTTAAAAGCTCCCCAAAGTGTGAAGTACAAAATAATGGGTTCAACATCCAAATATTATCCAAGGAAATAATCACAGCAGTGAGTAAAGAGTTTGAAACAATTGTAATCTGAAATACAGGAACAACAAATGAGACTCTGGAAGAAAACACTAACTATCTCAAGGTTATCAGAGAGCCAAAAGCTGAAGTAGCTGAGCTAAGAACACAACTAGCTGAACAAGCTAAAACAGTATCAGAAAAGGGTAACAAAATAGATGAACTCCAGAAAAAAGTAGAGGGCAGAGTGAATAGAACAAATGTGGCTGAAGACAGAATTAGCAAGATCAAGGATGAATTAGAGACAACTCCAAAAAAAAAAAAATAAGAGCTCTCAAAAAGAGATTAAGAGATGCTGAAAACAACAACAGAGTCCTATGGGATGACTTCAAAAGAAACAAAGTACACATTATTGGCTAACCAGAAGAAGAAAGAGAGAGGGAGGAAGAAAGCATTTCTCAGGCCATAATAGCAGAAAACTTCTCTAGTCTAGACAACATCAAAGACATAAAGATTCAAGAAGCCCAGAGGATCCCAAACAGAATTAACCCAGACTTAAAGACACCAAGAGACATCTTATTTAGAATGGAAAGGAAGAAGGATAAAGAAAGGATCCTGAAGGCTGCAAGAGAAAAACAAAGAATCACCTACAGAGGAAAACCCATAAGATTAGCAGCAGAGTTCTCCACAGAAACACTACAAGCCAGAAGAGAATGGCAAGATATCTATTGAGTGCTCAATGAGAAAGGCTTTCAACCAAGAATACTATATCCTGCTAGACTGTCATTCAAACTAGATGGAGGCATCAAAACCTTCTCAGACAAGCAACAGTTGAAGGAATCAACTATCAACAAGCCTGCCCTGAAAGAAGTTCTAGAAACATTCAGACCACCATAAATAGGTCATTTATCATAACACTCTAAAACTCTACAAGAATGGCATTAAAATATCATCAATCTTTGAGAAATGCCAATAAAGTTCAATGAACTGAATTCAGCTATTAAAAGACACAGGGTATGAAGATGGATCAGAAAACACAACCCAACAATATGCTGTCGACAGGAAACCCTCCTAACTCAACAAGACACAGACTCAATGTGAAACGATGGAAAACTAACATACAAGCCATTGACCCACAAAAAAGGGCAGGAACAGCTATTCTCATATCTGACACGATATACTTCAAAATAGATAAGATTAAAAAAGATAGGAATGGACACTACTTAATGCTCAGAGGATCAGTCAATCAGTCAGTCAAGAGGACTAAACAATTATTAACATCTATGCACCCAATGAGAAGCCATCTAAATACATCAAACATCTACTGAAAGAGCTATAGCAATATATGAACAGCAACACAGTCATAGTAGGGGATGTCAATACCACACTGTCTCAACTACAGATTATCCAGGTATAAAATCAATAAAGACATAAGGAAGCTAAATGAAGAGATAGATAATCTAGAACTATTGGACATTTTCAGAGTCATTGATCCCAAGAAACTGGAATACACATTTTACTCAAATCCACATGGGTCATTCTCAAGGATAGACCATATGTTATGCCACAAAGAAAGCATAAGCCAATTCAAAAGCATTGAAACCGGGAGCCGGGCGGTAGCGCAGCGGGTTAAGCGCAGGTGGCGCTAAGCGCAAGTACCGGCATGAGGATCCCGGTTCGAACCCCGGCTCCCCACCTGCAGGAGAGTCGCTTCACAGGCGGTGAAGCAGGTCTGCAGGTGTCTGTCTTTCACTCCCCCTCTCTGTCTTCCCCTCCTCTCTCCATTTCTCTCTGTCCTATCCAACAACGACGACATCAACTACAACAACAATAAAAAAAACAACAAGGGCAAAAAAGGGAAGATAAATAAATAAAATTACAAAAAAAAAAAAAAGAATAAATAAAATTAAAAAAAAAAAAAAAAAAAAAAAGCATTGAAACCATCCCCAGAATCTTCTCAGACCCCAGTGGAATTAAATTAACACTTAACAATCAACAAAAGATTAGTAACAGTCCCAAAATTTGGAAGGTCAAAAGTACACTTCTTAACAACTTCTGTGTCAAAGAGGAAATAAAGGAAGAAATCAAACTGCTTCGAGACTTCAATGAAAATGAAGACAAAAGCTATCCAATTATTTGGGACACAGCTAAGGCAGTACTTAGAGGGAAGTTCATAGCTATACAAGCACACATTAGGAAACAAGACAAAGCACAAATAAACAGCCTGACTGAACATCTTAAAGACCTAGAAGAAGAAGAACAAAGGAACCCTAAAGCAACCAGAAGGACAGAAGTCACTAAAGTTAGGCAGAAATAAATAACACTGAGAATAAGAAAACCATACAAAAGATCACTGAAAATCAATGAAAGTAAATGTCAGTTCTTCGAAAGAGTGAACAAAATTGACAGTCCTTTAGCCAGACTTACAGAACAAAAAAAGGAGAAGACAAAATAAATTGGACACTAAAAAAGAGATACAGCAGAAATTCAACATATCAGGAAAGGCTTCTATGAACAACTATATGCTACCAAGCTAGAGAACCTAGAAGAAATGGATGATTTCCTAGATACCTACCAACTTCCAAAACTAAGTAAAAAGGAAGTGTATAACATGAACAGGTCTATCACAGCTAATGAAATTGAAACAGTTATCAAAAGTCTTCCCAAAAATTAAAGTCCTGGGCCAGATGGTTTTGCAAATGAATTCTACAAAACCTTCAATGAAGAACTAATACCTCTACTTTTAAACGTCTTCCAGAAGATTGAAGACACTACAATACTCCCTGCCAGCTTCTATGAAGGCAACATAACTCTGATACGAAAAGCAGACAGGGACACATCCAAAAAAAGTCACCACAGACCAATATCTCTTATGAACATAGATGCTAAAATACTGAACAAAATTCTAGCCAACCTGATACAGCAGTATATTAAAAAGATTGTTCATCATGACCAAGTGAGGTTTATCCCAGGCATGCAAGGTTGGTTTAATATACATAAGTCAATCAATGTGAGCCAACACATCAACAAAAGCAATATCAAAAACCACATGGTCCTATCAATAGATGCAGAGAAAGCCTTTGACAAAATACAACATCCCTTTATGATCAAAACAGTACAAAAATGGGAATAGATGGGAAATTACTCAAGATACTATAGTCTATATATAGCAAACCTACAGCCAACATAATACTCAATGGTGAAAAACTGGAAGCATTTTCCCTCAGATCAGGTACTAGACAGGGCTGCCCACTATCACCATTACTATTCAACATAGGGTTGGAAGTTCTTGACATAGCAATCAGGCAGGATCAAGGAATTCAAGGGAGACAGGTTGGAAGAGAAGAAGTCTAAGTCTCCCTATTTGCAGATGGCATGACAATATAAACAAAAAAACCTAAGGAATCTAGCAATAAGCTTTAGGAAATAATCAGGCAATGCACTAAGGCTTCAGGGTACAACATTAACATATAAAAGTCAGTGGCATTCCTCTATGCAAACGCTAAATTAGAAGAAGAGGAAATACAGAAATCAATTCATTTTATTATAGCAACAACAACAACAAAAAAGAACAAGAAAACATCTAGGAAAAAACCAAACCAAAGAAGTGAAAGACTTGTATAATGGAAATTATGGGTCATTACTCAAGGAAATAGAAAAAACACAAAGAAGTGTAAAGACATTCCATGTTCATTGGTTGGAAGAATTAGCATCATCAAAATGAATATACTACCCCCAGAGCCATAGAAAAAATAATTCTATCCCCATCAAGATCTCAACCACATTTTTTAAGAGAATAGAACAAATGCTACAAATGCTTATTTGGAAGCAGGAAATATCTAGAATTGTCAAAACAGTCATGAGAATACAAGTCTATGAAGGATGATAGAGGGCCTAGTGGGGATTGTATTGTTATATGGGAAACTGGCGAATGTTATGCACGTGCAAACTATTGTATTTACTGTTGAATGTAAAACATTAATTCCCCAATAAAGAAATAGAAACAAAAAAGAAAGAACAGAACTGGAGGCATCACACTCCTAGATCTAAATTGTATTATAGAGCCATTGTCATAAAAACTGCTTGGTAATGGAACATGAATAGACACACAGACCAGTGGAATAGTATACTAAGTATACTAAGAAGTAAGACCCCACATCATGGACATCTAACCTTTGACAAAGGTGCCCAGACTACTAAGTGGGGAAAAAATGAGTCTTTTCAATAAATGGAGTTGGAAAAAATGGGTTGAAACATACAGAAGAATGAAACTGAAATGCTATATTTCACCAAATACAAAAGTAAATTCCATGTGGACCAAGGACTTGGACTTGGATGTTAGACAAGTAACTAGCACAACTAGAAGAAACTATTGGCAGAACTCTTTTCTGCATAAATTTTAAAGACATCTTCAATGAAACTAATCCAATTAAAAAGAAGACTAAGGCAAGTAAAAACCTATCAGACTTCATCAGATTTAAAAGCTTCTGCACAGCAAAAGGAATCAATGGGGTGCATTGGATCGACCTTCCCGTGGTGCACCCCGTGAGTTCCCATTCATTGGGGAAACTGACAATCCTTCCTAGCCGACTGAATCCACATGGATCCCAGTCACTTTCAAAGCCATTTAACTGGCTACGGAAGAAGGGCAAACGCTAGAAGAAGAAGGAACCAATAGCCAAAGAAAGACAGCCCTCTTTACATGACAAACATCAGAGAAGAGTTTAATAACCAAAATATATAAAGAGCTTGCCAAACTCAATCACAAGAAAACATATAACCCCATTCAAAAATGGGGAGTGAACAGGGACAGAATATTCACCACAGAAGAGGTCTGAAAGGCCAAGAAACACATTAAAAAGTGCTCCAAGTCTTTGATTGTCAGAGAAATGCAAATGAATACAACAAAGAGATACCACTACTCGCCTATAAGAATGTCATACATCAGAAAAGGTAGCAGCAACAAATGCTACAGAGGTTGTGGGGTCAAAGGAACCCTCCTGCACTTCTGGTGGGAATGTGAATGGTCCAACCTCTGTGGAGAACAGTATGCAGAACTCTCAGAAGGCTAGAAATGAACCTATCCTATGATCCTGAAATTCCACTCCTGGGGATGTATCCTAAGGAACCCAACACACCCACCCAAAAAGATCTGTGTACACATATGTTATTGGCAGCACAATTTTTAATAGCCAAAACATGGAAGCAACCCAGTTGTCCAAGAACAGATGAGTGAATGAGCAAGTTGTAGACTGGAGTTGGTGTATTGCACCAAAGTAAAAAACTCGGGGGGGTGGGGTGGGCGGTTGTAGAGTACAGGCTCAAAAAGTATGACAGAGGACCTCGTGGGGTTCTACTGTTATATGGAAAACTGGGAAATGTTATGCATGTACAAACTATTGTATTTACTGTCAAATGTAAAACGTTAATTCCCCAATAAAGAAATTAAAAAAAATTTAGAACAGAAGGACTACATGCTTGAAGATTGGTGTTCAAGCCTTTAGCCCCCAACTGTAGGGGGGAGATTCACAAGTGGTGGATTAGTGTTGCAGGTGTCTCTCCTCCTTCTCTATTTGTCTCATCTTTTATCAAAAAAGGAAAATATGGTGGGTAGGAGTGATAGATTTTCTGTGGAGGCAGCAAGCACCAGCAATAAGCTTAATGGGAAGAAGGAAAGAAGAAGAGAAGAAGGAGGAGGAGGAGGAGGAGAAGTAAAAGAAAAGAAAAAGAAAAAAAGGTGTTTTAGGTTTCATAAACACGATTACAAATGGGAGTGAATCATTTTAAGGCCTTCCATTGTAATGCTCCATGACTTACTCCATTACTCTACTTGGTGAGCATATGCTCGGTTTGTGTTTTGTGTAGTGTCAAGCACACTGTACCATCTTTACAAATCACTAAACACTGCATGAAAAGAATGATCAATTATGCACAGTCAGTAAGTAACTTTTCTTTCTTTTTTTTTTTGCCTTCATGGTTATTTACTTTTTAAAAAATTCTTTATTGGGGACATACATTCATTTATGCTGATTGTATGTCCCCAATAAAGAAATTTTTCAGTATCCACACTTGAGGATAAGTAGTCTGATTAGCAACAGAATTTGATAACACAAAAGCATTACATTGTATGGGGTATTTATTTTGGAAATCACAATTTTTCCTCTGTCAGACAAAATCACCTTCAGTTCTAGGCCCCTTGGTGTCCAAAGACTTCAATTGGTTTATAGGAGAAAGAAAATTACAAATTGTGTCTGAGAATGCATGGTTCTTCAATATGCACCCTGCTACTTCACTATTTCACCTTTCCCCACCCAAAAGCTCATTGCATTTGTAACTCCAGGAAATTCACTTCACTGGGCAACTGTTTAGTCATCTTAAGATTATTTTGAATACTTACAACTTTATTTAAAGTCTCAGCAAAGAAAAAATATGAAGAGACTTGTAGTCATCTCTGAAAGTAGTGGCTGTTTCACTGCCATAATCAGTAAGGATGTAGGCAGAGAGTGAGTTAACTGCCAGTACCATGCACAAGAATAAAAGCAAAGAGGCAAAGAAGTAAGAGTGAGAACTGATGTTTGCAGAGGACAGTCAGCAGTGTGCATAGGAAATGTATGATTAGAAGCAATGCGTTTTGATGGTGTAAAGAAATGTCACATCAGAGGATCTGGAGAAATACCTCACATGTCACACTGGCTGGTGTTTGAGACCACTGGGGTAACAAAGCTGATGTCATGTGCATAGTGGAGATGAGGCGCAAGCCTAAGAGTATATGGTGAACTTCCAGAACAGGGTAAAGGCAGTGAAAGCTCCATGGTCGTGGAAATGATGATGATGAAGACAACGTGGTAGCTAAACTGAACTCAAGAGTTCGTGAAGACAGCTCTACTATTTGTATTCTGACCTTAATCAGTGCTGAGACACTGAAATGTCACTCAGAAACAATAGGATGCTCTGGATTTCTCCACCCCACCACTACCTTGTATTAAGAAATCAATTAAATAATTTTATAAATCTTTTTCAACCTTATATTTATTTATTATTGAATGCAGAGAAATTGAAAGGGGAGGTGGGGCTAAAAAGGGAAAGAGGGGGTTGTGCAGTAGTGCAGTGGGTTAAGTGCACATGGTGCAAAGCACATAAAGATGATGGTACACAGCCCCCAACCACCACCTGCAGGGGAGTCGCTTCATAAGTGGTGAAGCAGGTATGCAGGTGTATATCTTTCTCTCCACTTTTCTGCCTTCCCCTCCTTGCTGGGCTAGCTTCACCAAAGAAAGAGACGAGGAACTCGTGGCAGTGTGGTCATACAATTCCCTATTGATCCGGTTATCCCAGAATCAGGAGTGAGCACAGTGAGTTTAGGCCACATGGAGCTAGCAAAATAGCCACCTCCCTTTCTATGCACTCCAGCCCATCTCCTGGCCAGAACTTGGAAGAGAAAGAGCGTGAAACCAGAAGAGCAGCAAGCTTTATAGGGTACAAAACAGAAGTGGCAAGCCTGAAATGGAAATTGCTAGGAAAGGAGGTGGGGAGAGTAAAAAGTATGCTGGGAAGATGGAAGCATCCTTAGCAACTGCTGCAATGGTTTTAACTGAATTAGCAATACCCTGCGGGTATAAATTGGTGGGGATCTTTCAGGCAACACAATGATTATGTAAATAGACCATAGTGTCAACAAGGGAGCAGGGAGCAGAGCAAGGAGGACTGGCTTTAAGGCCTGACACCTCCTCTCTTGATTGATCTCTGTTCTATCCAACAACAATGACAACAATAATAATAACAATAAACAATAAGGGAAACAAAAGGGAAAATAAATATGTTCTAAAAAGCTTGGACATCAGCTGTATAAAGAACAAAAATAGGATTGTACTGCAACTTTAAATATTTATAACTCATGTAAATTTACAGGTATGAGCTCAAACTTTCAAGAACAGAAAAAAATATACCTCTAGGTCCTAAAAACATTTTAGGACAGGCAGAAATAACTTACTTTCATAGTATGCTTACTTGGCTATGCACTTGTCCCCAGTTTGAGCCTGGCCCCCATAGTACTGAAGGAAGTTTCAGTGCTATAATGGCTTTCCCTAATGAGGAGAAATCTTCTGAGGTGGTACTCATGGGTTTAAGTTTATACTGATATTTGCCACCAGATACTAACCACAGGCATGATAACAAAGTAAAGGGAGTAGCTCAGTTCATTAGATCACTAGTCCATACATCTGAAATCCCAGAGGCTGATGGTTCAATTCCTGGGATTTCTTTAGGTCACAGCTGGACAATGCTCTGGTATATCATAACAATTTAAATAGATAAGTGAAACTTTTAAATATTGTTGAAAATTTTAATTTGACAGCACAAGGAAATCAAGAGAGGAGAAGGCATAATGGTTATGCAAAAAGACGTTCATTCCTGAGGTACCAGAATCTCAGGTTTAATTCCTAGCACCACAAGCCTGAGCTGAATACTGCTCAGGGGGGAGGTGCAGGGGGAACTTCCCTAGTGTGGGTGGAAGCTATGGGTGTGAACCTGGATCTGCTCATAATAATGTGTACACTTGACAGAACAGTAAAATCTTGGGGAGAAGGTTGAAAGGAAGGGGATCATGTAGATGTATAAGATTCCTATATTAAACCCAAAATACCAGGTGCCTGCCTGACACCCTAGACTCAATTCCTGGCATCATACATGACAAATCTCTGCTCTGCTCTTATGTATTCTTTCTCATGAGAAAATACAGGAAGTATTTTAATTCCTTACCATCACTTTTATGGTCCTGTCTCTCCACAATGTTCAGATAACAAAGCTCCCAGAGAATTATTATATTATTCTTTAGAGACTGGGAGATGGGGAGTGAGGGGCAAACAGCATTATGGTTATGCAATGAATCCCTTATGCCTGATGCTTCCAAGTCCCAGGTTCATTCCCCCACACCACCATAAACAAGAGCTTAGCAGTTTTCTGGTAAAGAGAGACGGACAGAGAGATAGAGATAGAGAGAGAGAGAGAAGAGGATGGGTTAGGGAGGAGAGGGGAAGAGACACCACAGCATTTCTTGACCCTTGTGAAGTCTCCCCCAAACAGATGTTCCCATGTGCTGGTCAGGGGCTTAAATTCTGATCCTCAAGCATGGTAATGTACACTGCTGTCTACAAGGTAAGGTGTCTCCCAGCCCCACAAAAAATAAAAAAATTAATTTAATTAAATAGATTTTAAGGAAAAGCCATGGCCCAGAAGGTGGCACAGTGCCAAAAGTGTCGGGTTCAAGAGCATCAGGTTATGTGCAAGAATGATGCTCTAGCTCTCTCTTCTCAACTACCCATGTGTAAATAACTACATCTTAAAAAAAGAAAGAAAAGAAAAAGGTGGGGTACATTGTCACTGATAACCACCAGCAGCAATCTTGATGACAAAAAAGAAAGAAAAAAAAAAAAAAGAGGAAATCACAGGGTCAAAGAGTCAATGGAAAAACACATGCCGACCATATGTGAGGCCCTGCATATAAACAAGGAAAAATAGAACAGAAAAAAAAAATTCAGGCCCAGGTAGTGACACAGCTGCTTAGGCACACACACTATAGTGAGAAAGGACTCAGGTTCAAGGCCCTGGTCCCTACCTGCAAAGGGAGAGCTTTACAAGTTCTTCTAGCGCTTGCCCTTCTTCCGTAGCCAGTCAACAGCATCAGGTTGAGCCTGATGTAAAGTTTCGAGACCTCCTTTGAATCTGGAGAGGTGGCATTCGTTGACTATGTGGTTCATAGTCTGTCTGTAGCCACAGGGGTAGTTCGGGTCGTCTCTGGCTCCCCAGCGATGGAACATAGCGGCGCACCGGCCATGGCCTGTTCGATAGCGATTGAGGAGGGCCCAATCATAAAAAATAAAAAAAAGCCGGGTTGACGCTTTCAGGGGTCTGTGATGAGGTGTTTGTCTGTTTGCTTTACAAGTAATGAAGCAGGGCTTCAGGTGTCTCCCTGCCTCTACACAATAAAAAATATTTTAAATCTTTGTTTCTTCTTTATTTTAAAAAGATACTTATTTATTTATGATAGGAGGGAAAAGAAAGAGAGAGAGAGGGAATTGGTCAGTAGTGCAGCAGGTTAAGCAAGTGGTGCAAAGCCCAAGGACTGACAAAAGGATCCCTGTTTGACCTCCCATCTCTCCACCTGCAGGGGAGTTGCTTCACAAGAGGTGAAGCAAGTCTGCAGGTGTCTATGTCTATATTTCTCTCCCCCTCTCTGTCTTCCCCATCTCTCTCCATTAATCTCTGTCCTATCCAACCACAGCAGCAGCAATAACAACAACAACTACAACATAAAACAAGGACAACAAAAGGGAATAAATAAATATTAAAATATTTAAAATAAAAGAGAGAGAGAGGAAGAACCAGAGAGCATCACTCTGGCACAGGTAATACTAGGATTGAAGGAAGAACCTCAGACTTAAGACTTCAACACATTACCCACTACACCACCTCTATAGTCAACAGAAATTTTATAATTGTGGACAGAAGCTACAGTCCTCTAGTCTTCTTGCTCTCATAAAAAAATAAATAAATAAATAAACCATACCCAAATAAATAGGACTACACGTACTTTTACTTTTCTTACCTTTACTTACTGACAGGAGAAGATTTGGATCCCTTGGGTGGAATTTCAGCTCATTAATAGCATTTCCATGACCAACATAGTACTAGAATAAATTAAACATTTCCAGTTTCACATTTAGACATCAATAAGTTTTCCCTTAGTCTTAAGAGAATGGGGAAATAAGGGTGAGGTAGATAGCATAATGGTTACATGAAGAGACTCTCATGCCTGAGGCTCTGAAGTCCCAGGTTCAAACCCTCACACTACCATAAGCCAGAGCTGAGCAGTGCTCTGGTGTAAAAATAAAAAAATAAAAGAAAGAAATTGGGAAAATAGTTTCACTTTGAACAATACTTCTTAGTCTTGATTATGACTTGAAGTTACCCCTATTCTTAGATGGAAAAAAACTCACAAGACTCACCTATAGCCACTCCAGTTCAGGTTAGATTAGCCAAGGCACAAACAAAGATTGAAAAGAGACTCCGATGTGCCCCAGGATGAAACCTTTAGATTGGCAAAAGTTCTTAGCAAGTCCCAAAACCTAGATAGACACCAGTATCTGTGAGAGAGAACATATGTTCAAATGTATCCATAAACTAGTGTAAAATATATACCTGAAAGCAGAAGTACACTAGAGTTTACAGTGAGTACCCCCCTAACACTTCCTCTCCACTATTCCAACCTTTGTGTCCATGATAACTCAACAATTTGTTTGGCTTTGTACGTTAACACTCTTTTCAGACACCAGGTTCCAGATCCCAACAGGATGCCAGCCAGGCTTCCCTGGATTGAAGACCCCACCAATATGTCCTGGAGCTCCGGTTCCCCAGAAACCCACCCTAATAGGGAAAGAGAGAGGCAGACTGGGAGTATGGACCAACCAGTGAACGTCCATGTTCAGCTGGGAAGCAATTACAGAAGCCAGACCTTCCAACTTCTGCAACCCACAATGACACTGGGTCCATGCTCCCAGAGGGATAGAGAATGGGGAAGCTATCAGGGGAAGGGGTGGGATATGGATATTGGGTGGTGGGAAATGTGTGGAGTTGTACCCCTCCTACCCTATGGCTTTGTTAATTTATCCTTTCTTAAAAAAATAAAAATTAAAAAAATTAAAAAAAATTCTTAGCAAAGCTTCAAGGCAGTGTAGTTCATGTGAGTATCTTGTAATATGGAATCACTCTTCTGTTACTAGTGATTTACGTTTTCAGAATAAGGCAAGAGTGGTCCAGGAGGTGGCACAGTGGCTAAGGCACTTGACTCTCAAGCATGAGGTCCTGATTTCAATCCCTGGCAGCACATGTACCAGAGTGACGTCTGGTTATTTCTCTCTCTCTTGTATCTTTCTCATAAATAAATAAATAAATAAATAAATAAAATCTTTAAAAAAATAAGGCAAGATAGGAGGGAAAGTGCTTCACAAATAAAAATCTTTGCATTTCCACTTTAATTTTTATTACTCAAAAGTGAAAATTTTTACTAAGGACCTTTCTGAAGGTAGAAATAAGCTGTTTAAACAAAGTCAAATGAGAAATTTTACAGACATTATTCCACTAGCTTTAAATTCAGCACAAGAAGCTTTCTTTCACAGAGTTGCATTACAGGGGTGAGGGGGAGGAAGGGGGAGAGAAGAGAGGGAGGGAATGAAAGTGCACTACAACAGAACCAGAAACCTACTTTATGCACTGCATTGTTATGGTGTAGGGAAATTGTGAGATTATGGTTGAGCTTGGTGTGGGACCTCCCATTGAAAGATGGGTGCCTGGATGGCATGACCATCCTGTTAGCCTTTCTCTCTCCACTAGAGACCAAGCAAGGAGGGAAACAACCAACAGGATCTGCCCCCCCCATCAGTATCCCTGCTTCACAAAGACCCTGTAGCCCCTGACACACAGCCCACTTCCTCGTTTCCAAACCAGATAGTTAGCTCTGGGGTTACTGGAAGTTCATCTCTTTGATCGTATATGACCCATACATCATTGTTCTGCTCTCTGTCAAACAGTAACTTCAGGCCCTCTCCCAACCCACTCCGTTCCTTTGATCATACCTGATCCATCTTCTCTCTGCCCTCAGGACCCGTCTCTGTCTTCTGGTTATTGATAACCCCATTTCCTCATTCCTCCAACCAAATAAACCCTTGTTCAATAGTCACTAATCAAACCCTGACCTTTTCTCAACCTCTAACAATTCCCTCGTTCCTTAGATCATTCACTAGAGAAGTCCTGACCCCCTCCAGGCCGCTTGACTTCCTACCATATATGGAATATACATGTTACTTCCTCCTATGATCCCTTAAACCCCTGCTTTGCTGTTCAATAAACGGATCATTCCTAAACACAGTCTCTGGGTCATTTTATGTCATGTCACTAGCAACGGACACAGAGAATCCCGTAAGGCCCTACCCCGGCTGCCTCGATTCACATTTTCCTAAGCACCCACTCCTGGTGCGCAACAGGGTGGACATGCCAGGAAATCTGTGCCTGAGAGAGGCCTCCCCACAAAATCCTGGCATTATGGTATAATAATCCTAATTATGTCTCTAGATCCAGCCACAGCCAGCAGAGGAAGGCTGGTATTGCTATCATATGTACCATCCTTCTCTCTCTCTCTCTCTGTCTCTCTAAATTTTACATATATTACTATTTATTTATTTACTAATGAACAGGTACAAATTGAGAGGGGAATAGAGAGACACCTGCAGCTCTGCTCCACCACTCATGAAGCTTCCCACTGTAGGCAGGGACCAGGGACTTGAACCTGGCTCCTTGCACACTGTAATGTGTGTACTCAAACAAGTGTGCCTGGCTCCCTGAGGCCTTCTACATGTAGTTACAAGTCACTTCATTCCATAATGACTAAGGAAGACTAAATGGACATCCTTGTCTTTTCTTATTTTGCAAACAGATATGGAAGAAATATCTCATCAAGCATTACGTGGTATGTCTAACCTTTTTTAAAGAATATTTTTACCCCCTTTAAAATCTCAGTGCAGTAGTGTATGCAAATGAGCACACAAGACCCAGGTTCAAGCCCCATCTCTACCTGTGAGGTGGAAGCTTCCCTAGCAGTGAGCCAGGGGTGCATGTGTGAGTCAATGTGTGTCTCACTCTGTCTCCCCCTTCTCTCAATTTCCGTATCTATCCAGTAAGTTTAGAAATACAAAATACTATCTATCCATTCAACAATATTCTGTAGTTTTTTTTTCCTAGATGAATTTCTTTTCTCTTAAGTCTTTTGAATTAAATATTTTTAAAGCAGCCAGTTGTCAGGCATTAAGCCAGCCCTCCTGCTCCATCCTGCATTGCTGACAGTATGGCCTATTTACATAATGTTTTGCCTAAAATATCCCCACCCATCCTATCTTCTTTTACCTCCAGACCTGCCCTGCATGCAGGGTAACATCAATCCCAAAAGTGTGGTTGAGATCTTGATGGGGAGAGCATTAAATTTGTGTATGGCTCTGGGTAGTATATTCATTTTGATGATGCTAATTCTTCCAACCCATGAACATGAGATATCTTTCCACATCTTTGTGTCTTTTTCATTATCCTTGAGTAGTGACTTATAATTTTCAGTATACAAGTCTTTTACTTCTTTGGTTAAGTGTATTCCTAGATATTTTTTGTTTTTATTGCTATAGTAAAAGGAGTTGACTTCTGGATTTCAACTTCTTCTAACTTAGTGTTTGCGAAGAGGAATGCCACTGACATTTGAATGTTAATTTGGTAGCCTGACACCTTACTGTATTGCCTGATGACTTCTGAAAGCTTCTTTTTGGATTCCCTAGGTTTTACTTTTTTAAAAAATATTTTTGTTAATATTTATTTATTCCCCTTTGTAGCCCTTGTTGTTTTATTGTTGTAGTTATTATTGTTGTTGTTATTGATGATATTGTTGTTGGATAGGACAGAGAGAAATGGAGAGAGGAGAGGAAGACAAAAGGGGGGGAGAAAGATAGACGCCTTCAGACCTGCTTCACCACCTGTGAAGAGTCTCCCCTGCAGGTGTAGAGCCACAGGCTTGAATCAGGATCTGTATGCCAGTCCTTGTGCTTTGCGCCATGTGAGCTTAACCCGCTTCACTAGTGCCCATCTCTCTGGTTAGATTTTTCTATGTAGACTCTCATGTCCTATGCAAATAGGGAGAGTTTGACTGCTTCTCTTCCAATATGTGTTGTTTTAACCGGGCTAGCTTCACAGGTGGGTAACAGAGACGACCAGAGACACACAGCTGAGCTGAGAACGCAGTTTAATCTTTTTTCACGAGTGGGCAAACATGTGCTCCCTTGTCTTTCTCCTCCAGTGGCAGAGAGAGACTCTTAAACTAATCACCACACAGATCTGTCCTGCATTCTTCTCCTCTGGAGACTGAGGCAGGAACTCAGGAAATATGTAGGGTTGGGGGCAGGGAGAAGGGGAGGCGAGAAACTAGCAGGGGCTAAACCACAATCTTCCAGAGGCAGGGTAGGGGAAACCAAAACCAATGAGAAGCATACAACAAATATGTATGCCTTTAATTCTTTGTTCCTTCCTGATTGCCATGACAAGAACTTCCAACACTATGTTGAATAGCACTGGTGATAGTGGGCAGATTCCATTGCACTTGATGATGACAGGACTTGGGACCTGGTGGTGTCTCATCTAGAAGAGTACACTATCTGCCATTTGCAAAGACCTGTGTTCAAGGTCCTCACGCACAATGGAAATATTTGACAAGTAGTAGAACAGTTTTGCAGGTGCCTCTCCTGCTCTCTGTTTCCCTCTAGTTCATACATTCTATCAAAGAAAGGACTGCCCGAAATAGTGGAGCATCAGGACACCAAGCCCCACATTATATAGTAGTAAATATGGAAGGAATGAAGGGAGGGAAGGAAAGAGGGAGCAAGGGAGGAAGACAGAGAGAGAGATACTAGCTTTATGGAGGAAGGAACTACCTCCATTTGGGGGAGTCTTCCCCACAGCAGTTTCTTTCACTGTTCTCCTAACCTGCTCCCTGACCCAAATGCTCAGCCTCAGGCCAAGAGCAACTAAATACTCTCTTTCCTCAGGAAATGAAAATGAGAGATATATTCATGCCAGGGTGAGCTGCAGAAGAATGGCAGGTATGAGTATAGGGAAGGCTTTCCGTGATGGCCTGGCCCCTGGTTCCAGTTTGGGACCCCACACTCCTGACCCTGGGTCCTGGGCCCCCAACAGACTGTTGATAAAACTACACTGGGAGGGGTTCCTGCTTCAGACTGGCCCCTTCTTCCTCTACTAACACCACTGACCACAAAGCCAAAGGACATGATGCTGATTGACAACTGTTCCTGGCCACCAAGGCTGTCCTGACGCTAAGCATGGTGGCGATGAAGGGCTGCGCGGAGACCCCAGTTGGCTGGCTGAGATGTGCTGAAGCACTAGCTGTGCTGCCCGAACCTTCCCCACTGGAGTCTCCCTGCAAATCCACCAAAACTCACTCTTGTTTGAGTTGCAGCAGTTCTACTTGCTCCAAGACTTCCTGGTTTTGTTGCTTTTTCTTGGCCAGTTCACAATTGGCATCTCTTTGTTTTAGCAAACTCAGAATAGTCCTCTTGTTTTTGCAGAGATGACAGCAGCATTGGTGATTGGTCTTCAAAGATGTATGAATTCCAAGATGAAAGAGGGGCAGTTCATTTCTTTGAGCTGAGCAAGAAAACAACTGATGGGCTAGTAAAATAGCTGGCTTATACAGTGGCTGCTTTGTCATTGGAGAATTGGGTTTCAGGCCCGGCCCCTCCACACTGAATGAAGCCTCAGTGCTCTGGTTGCATTCTCTATCTATCTAAAAGAAAAAATAATAATGTTTAAATGTGCGAATGAAGCAGCCACATGTTGAACTCATGTGCTCAAATGAGACTCTGAGCAAAACTTACCAGAAGCAACAGTTCTTTTTTTTTCATCCCTATGGTGTGTGTGTGTGTGTGTGTGTGTGTGTGTGTGTGTGTGTGGGTGTGTGTGTGTGTGGTGTGTATAATCAAACCCCAGGGCCACAGGCATGCAACCACAGAGTCTTCCACTAAGCTCTACCCCTGGCCCAAAGTCCTGCATGTTGAACAAAGGCAATACTCTGGACTATCTATTATGTCCAGAATTGTCAGTTTAACTAGATAATGGTTTGAAAATAGGATGATTTAGGCAAATAAAAAAAGAAGCCATAGTGACGAAAAACATGAAAATGATGGTCAGACATGTTCACTACCATCTGAAAAGAGGTTTCTTGAACCTTCTGCACCTATAGCTCACCTGAGGGTCTTAGTCAGGTGGAGACCTCAGTTCTGGGGGTGTGGGAAGGGGCCCAAGATTCTATGGAATGAGCTCCCACCCAGAGAGGAAGTATCACTCTTGTAAAGCCCACTGACATCCCTTCAATCTGCCCTCCAGAGGGTGGGTTCAAACATTCCCAGACAGGGTTATATGCAAGAGTGAGGCAGAAACAACTCTTACAGAAAAAGTGGCATTTCTGGTTCCTATGTGCCTTCATAGCATCTGTGACTCCAAGGTTATTAGCTGGATTCTTCATGAACTGTTTTTTTTTTTTCTGATTGTAGGCCAACATTACAGGGAAAAATAATATAAATAAAAAATTAATAAGTAAATAAAACACATGCTGGAAATGTAGTTCTTTTTGTGGACTACTAATATTTCTCTCTACAAAGGCTATGTTTCATAGGAGTCCAAATTATGGGCTTTTCTGTTGTTGTTTTTTTCCTAGCTGAGAAGAGTTTTTTTAGTCAAGGCCTTTCTTTTTCAAACCTAAGGTCTGGCTCAAGCAAGCCAAGCAGAACGGCACCTGAAAATGTGTGACTGTCTATGTTCTTCCCTGCACTCATGCAACAGAGTTGAGTAAACCCTCCTTCATGCTCCAAACCCCTCCCCAGTGCATTTATATAAGCTGTGAGGAGATCAGAAAGTAGCATCAGCTCCAAAATGTAGTGCACCAAACATGCCTTTAGTATGTTCCTGGAAACAAGGTCATGACTCAAACTTCATTCTTACATGAAATGCATGATTTGGCACATTGCCAGGTAGACATGCACAGGATATCTGCAGTGACCTTGTCTTGTCTGCTGCCCCCACTGCACCACCTCTCAATCAAAGCATAACACTACCTGGTTCTTGAACACAGCGTCCTTGTCTTCATTATCTGGTATCTCCATAGAATCTCTTGGTCTCTGGATCCTTTTTTTTATGTTTCAGCAGTACAGCAGGCTGTTGGCCTTGGCACGATGCATGCACCCATAGCACAGCTTCTACAATGACACCAAGGGTCTTTCTTACCTTCAGAATTCTTCCTGTGCTCTCCCAAGACTGGATTACTCCAGGACTGTGTTTGATAAAAAGATGTATGAACAACGATCAGCACAGTGTGTTTGATAGGCTGAGACTTCCAGTTGCAGGAGTGGTCACAATTCTGATTGAAGTGCAGGGTCTACATCAACTCAGAACCCTTGTTCTCCCAGCCCTATTTGTGTTGAGTGGCAGACACCCCATCATTTGCTTGTCTGGGGAGACCAGTACCTGTCCTGCTTTCTCATGATCCCTACAAGTTGTAGTCTCAGAGGTCTGAAGTTCTGTTTTGGTGTTCTTTGATGAACTATGTGGATGTAGTATGCTATAAGAAAATAACAACTACACAATTGCACATCTAGAGTAATGATCATCTTAGAGGCAAATACAGCCAATGGAAGTTGTCTCAGTGGTTCTTTTCTGGGATCTGCATTGCAGAGGTTAGGGATCTATGTGTCTGATAAGCCTGGACCTCAATCCCAGCATGCTTGCTTACAACTTGACTTTTGAGCATTATGGACAGCACTGTCTCAGGCATAGAAAATGCAGTCAGTACACACACACACACACACACACACACACACACTGCCTGTGTAATTAACATTTAAAGCAAAGTTACTAAACAATGTAAGTGAAATTTCTAGTGTATTTGGAACTGCTGATGACCATGCAGCCCTAGCTTCCTGCTGAGAGACTGTGAGCCCTGGATATCTCTGCTGTCCTCACTACGGAGCACAAACGCTGGGACACTATGTGAAGGCATGAATGGAAATATCAAATATTCCTGAATCAAGATACAACTCAAAGTACATTTAGTAAAGTGTGCGCCACCCCCAAAGACCAGTATGTTACCTTTTGGTTCTTGTTTTTGTAAAGACAGACTTATTAAGCTCCAATGTGATAAGTAATGCTTCGGGTGCAATATTTCCAGAGGCTGGGATGGGTTTTTAACCTGGAGGTCTAGGTAGAAAGTTGACTGCAGAATTAAGAGAGAGAGTTGGTTTACTTTCAATCATTTCCTTTGAGGCTTTAGAGGCCATATAGATATACTGAAGAGAGAAAAATAAGATAGGAACGTATAACACATTCTTACTCTACACCAACAGTGCTAAGTGCTTAATATAATGCAAAATGGACCAGAGAAATAGCATAAGTGGTTAGGCAAAATTCTTTTTTGTGTCTGATGCTTTGAGGTGTCAGGTTTAGTCTTTGGCATAGAGGGGGAAAGATAGCGAGAGAGGGAGAGAGAGAGAGAGAAATAGGGGGGATAGGAGAGAATGAAAGAAGATTGCATAAATAGCAACTTAAGATAACAAAGAAAATCTCTAAATCGAAGGACCAGTCCTCAAAAGGTTGTCTGACAACTTCTAGGTATCTCTAGCACTTAAAAAAAAAAAACAAAATTGGATTTCTCCATATACTTTAAACAAAGTCACATGAGCCACAGACATGAGGACCCTACTATTTTCTATTAAGCTGCATAGCTCAGTTTAAAACTACAACTCAGGATATATATATAATGGAACATGGTACATTCAGCTCACTTGATGCATTACTTTTACCTACCTAGGCCATCCTCCTTACCCAGCAGACACCTGAACTTTGACTCTTTTAAGTAGTAGAGAGTCAGCAAAGAGTCTTAGTTGAGAATCTCAGGGATTAGAGTTAAGGTGAGATAGAAAATTCTAGAAACCTCCTAGCTGGCTTGTTCATTAAGTCTATTTCATTCTGTACTTCATGGATATATTCCATTGCTTCCTGTTGCTTTTTTATCAAGATGCTTTCTGGGGAGTGACGATTTTGAAGGTAGAACAGAAATATAACAAACTCTGCCAGCCATTTTTTCAGAAGAGATTGGAATTGATGGTCAATATCCCAAATTTAGGATTAACATTTGTCAACCACCCACAAGTGTCTACACTGCTTGGAGAAGAGGATGAAGAGGCACTGCATTACTTGACAAGAGTTGAAGTAACAGAATTTGAAGATAATAAATCAGGTAACAGAATAGACTTTTATTTTGTTGAAAACCCTTACTTTGAAAATAAAGTTCTCTCCAAAGAATTTTATCTGAATGAGAGTGGTGATCCTTCTTTTGAAGGATCCACTGAAATCAAATGGAAATCTGGAAAGGATTTGATCAAATGTTCAAGTCAAACACAAAATCAAACCAACAGAAAGAGACAGCATGAGGAACCAGAGAGCTTCTTCACCTGGTTTACTGACCATTTTGGTGCAGTCGCAGGTGAGTTAGGAGAGGTCATTAAAGATGGTATCTGGCCAAATACACTACAGTACTACTTGGTTCCTGATATGGATGATGAATAAGGTGAGGGGGAAGATGATGATGATGAAGAGGAAGAAGGATTAGAAGATATGAAGAAGTGGGGGCCTGGTGGTGATGCACATGGTTGAACTCACATGTTACAATGTGCAAGGACGTGGGTTCAAGCCCCCAGTCCCCACCTGCAGGGGGGAAAGCTTCTCAAGTGGTGAAGTAGTACTGCAGCTGTCTCTCTGTCTCTCACCCTCTCTATCCCTCCCTTCCCTCTTGATTTCTGACTGTCTCTATCCAATCAATAAATAGATAATATTTTTTTAAAAAAAAGAAGATATGAAGAAGGAGATGAGGATGAAGGAGAAGATGATAATGAGGGGGAGGAAAGAGAGGAAGATGAAGGATATGACTAATGAAACACTGATGAATTCCAGCCTTTTTTAATTTTCTCCTGTCCCTAGGAACAAGTTGCAGTCTTTTTTTCCCCCATTTTCCCTGCCCCTGTGTGCAGTCACCCTGTCTTTGAGGTCTCCTCTTTCCTTTATACAATGGTTATCAACTTATTTTTTGGGGGGATACCTTGAGAAGAATAAGTTGAATAGATTATCCTTTTCTCTTCCAAACTAATATATTTTTTCATTTAAAACCTTTTTAAGAAAACCTGTATCTTTCTGCAGTTAGCAGAAAGACAGACAGCTTTGTTTTTTTTTTTTTTTGAATTGTTTTATTTATAAAAGCAAACACTGATAAAACCATAGGATAACAGTGGTACTACTCCCCTATCCTTTTTCAACAAAAACTTTTGGAATCAATACCACCATGCTCTGTGGGAACAAAGATCAACTTTCTGCTCCCTTAGCTCTGCTAGAATCTGGGGGCTGTTAGGCCCCTGTGTAGTAGTGCATAGAATTCTAGCTGTTTTCCTCCTTTCTCTCAGATCTTGAATCTGAGAGGATCATATAGCAAAGCAGACACCTTCACAGTTTTTGTTTGCTTGTTTTTATTTTTGCCTCCAGGGTTATAGCTGGGGCTCAGTGCTGACACTACAAATTGACTGCTCCTGGTGGCCATCTTTTGTCCATTGTCGCTGCTGTTATTCTTGTTATGACTGCTGTTAGACAGGACAGAGAAAAATTGAGAGGAGGGGAAGTTAGAGAGGAGGAGAGAAAAACAGACATCTGCAGACCTGGTTCACGGCTTGCAAAATGAGCCCCCCCCCCCCCTTGCAGGGAACTGAACTGGGATCATTGTGCAGGTCCTTGTGCTTCACACTATGTGCGCTTAACCAGGTGTGCTAGCGCCTGGCCCTCATCCTAGTTTTGAATCATCATTCCCAGACTATTCCAGTCTGACTATTCCAGTCTATTTCAGTCTGAAAATGTAATTCAGGAACTAGGTGGTGACACACCAGTAGAGTGCATATAACAGTGCAGAAGGACCTGGGTTTAAGCCTCTGATCCCTAGCTGCTGCAGGTAGGGAAGCATCATGAGTGATGAAGCAGTGCTGCTGATGCTACTGCTGCAGATGTTAGTGCTGCAGATGTTCCTTTCCTCTCTTCTCTAACTCCCCCTTCCCTCTCAATGTCTGTCTCTATCCAACAAATAAAGATATGAAATAGTAAAGAAGTGAGTGCAGATGTAAAAATAAAAATGCAATTTCATCAAACTTTGAGCTGTGGGAGTATCATAGACAATGAGCTTTACCAGAGTTTATCTACTGTTAACTGGAAAAGAAAATCATCATAAAATTCCTTTTCAGAATCCAAGTGTTACAAATAATCTTCTCAGTCAAACTGAAAGTCACAATAGATTCAGAACCTGCTACCAACTGCATATCTATCAACAGAGCTTCTTGGCCCATGACAACTAACACTTTCAGTGCAGATTAAGAAATGTACACATTGGGAGTCAGGGGTAGTGCAGCGGGTTAAGTGTACATGGCGCACAGCACAAGGACTGGTATAAGGATCCAGGTTCAAGCCCCCGGCTCCCCACCGGCAGGGGAGTCGTTTTACAAGCGGTGAAGCAGGTCTGCAGGTGTCTAACTTCTCTCCCTCTCTCTGTCTCCCACTCCTCTCTCCATTTCTCCCTGTTCTATCCAAACGATGACACCAATAACAACAACAATAATAACTACAACAATAAAAACAACAAGGGCAACAGAAAGGGAAAATGAATAAATGTTTTTAAAAATCTTTTAAAAAATGTACACTAAGACAGCAGGAACCTCACATCTTCACTATAGAGCCCCTACTTCCCCCAGTCCTGGAACCCTTGGATAGGACCCACTTTCCCGTATGCATCTCCCAATCCAAACCAAATAACATTGCATCTGCCGATCACAACCTAACCAAAGCAACGATTGCTACCTCAACATGCTTCACCTCAGAATGTATCCAGAGACTTCACGTGTGGAATGACAACCCTTCAGCTTCATTACTCGGGTGAGACCTTTCCTTTAATAGTACACTCTAATTTCATCTCAGGTAGTTCACTTTCTAACAAAGTCCCATAACCTAGATATACAACAGTTTCTGTGAGAGAGAGCTTATGTGCACACGTATCCATAAACTACTGCAAAATATATACCTGAAAGCAGGACTACACTAGAGTTTGCAGTGAGTACCTCCCTAACACTTCCTCTCCACTATTCCAAGCTTGGGATCCATGATTGCTCAACAAATTGTTTGGCTTCATATGTTAACTCTCTTTTCAATCACCAGGTTCCAGATGCCACCAGGATGCTGGCTAGGCTTCCCTGGATTGAAGACCCCACCAATGTGTCCTGGAGCTCAGCTTCCCCAGAGTCACACCCTACTAGGGAAAGAGAGAGGCAGACTGGGGGTATGGACCGACCAGTCAACGCCCATGTTCAGCGGGGAAGCAATTACAGAAGCCAGACCTTCTACCTTCTGCAACCCTCAACGACCCTGGGTCCATGCTCCCAGAGGGATAGAGAATGGGAAATCTACCATGTGAGGGGGTGGGTTATGGGGATTGGGTGTTGGGAATTGTGTGGAGTTGTACCCCTCCTACCTTATGCTTTTGTTCACTAATCCTTTCTTAAATAAAAAATTTTTTAAAAAATGTGTCAGACACAGAAAAAAAAATGTACACATCAACAGCAGGGTGGTGGCACACTTGGATTACACATGACCATGCACAAGGACCCAGGTTCAAGATCTCAGCCCCCAACTGCAGGGGGTGGAGGAGGGGGGAAGCTTCAGGAGTAGTAAGGCAGTAATATTAGCAGGTGTCTTTCTTCCCCCCTCAGAATTTCTCTCTGTCCTATAAAATATAAGAAAACTAAAATAAAGCAAAAGAAAGAAAGAAAAAAAAAAGCAGACACTGTATTACTGAGTCTCCTTGCATAAAAGTTCCTAAAATACTGGTATCTTCCCTTAAAAAATAAATGAAAAAAAATGTATAAATTGTTCAACAGATCCTGACAGTATACCAGAGGCTATGAATACACATGCTCACACATAACATATACTCATGATTTCATATCATTACTTTAAAAGAAGCATTATTCTTGGAGGATGTTAAATGGAAATGAACTCCATTTCTGTACTTTTTCTGAAAACCAAAATTATTTATTTATTAGTAAGACAGAGGTTATGGAGGAGGAGACGGAGACAGAGAGAGAACCAGAGCATCACTCTGGCATGAGATGCCAAGGTTTGAACTCAAAACTTCTTGCATGAGAGTCCAACATCACCTCTCAGGTGCACAACGGCCTTTTTAAAAAAGGTTATGCCACCCAGCGTATGACCTCTGATCTCCCTCACAACTAGCGACCCGCCCTGAGGACCAGTACTTCCAGGGCATGTGCCAAGCTCTGCCACTATAGGTGAGTGACAGTCACCTATAGTGATTTTCTTTGGGAGGTGGGAGGGTGCATTCAATTTTGTAAACCACTACTAATCACAATTTTCAAGAAGGAAAAAATAAATGTGCAAGAGGATGTATTATCATGGTCGTTGTTATACAAATAAGGGCCATAAACCTAAAACAAACTTGTCAAAAAATCAGTCTTTGTATTTTGTAATCACCTGACCTTTCAAACCTGGCTTCAATACCTGGGTTTCATACCTTGGTTCAAACCAGGTATGAAACAGGAGTACCAGAGAGCATAAGAGAATGGGAGGAGTGGGGGGAGAGCTCCATGAATGGTGGCATGGTGCTAGGTGTCTCTCTAGATAAATGGAAAGAAAAAATAGGCTTGGGAGTTTGCTCAGTATGCTCACAGCCAGAGTTTACTCCTCAGGGAACACTAATAAAAATTATATATACATATATATATAATTTGCAGGCCATTAAAATATCTCACTTTAATAGTGTGGTGTGGGTGGGGGGAGATAGCATAATGGTTATGCAAAGATCATAATGGTGATGCCTCAGGCTCCAAAGTCCCAGGTTCAATCACCCATACTACCAAAAGTCAGAGCTGATCAGTTCTCTGGTTAAAATAAATAAGTAAATAAATAAAATAGATTAATACTGGGATGCTCTGACATGCCTGCAACCTAGGTTCAAGCCCAGCTCCCTCTGCATTGGAGGAAACTTTGGTGATGAGTCTATTTGAAAGCCAGGTCAGAGTAGTGCAGCCATGCTGACAATATTTTAAAACTAAAATTTTTAATAAACTTAAAAATGTATTTACGGTTTAGTGTAGGCTGCATTCCAGGTACTTTACATGTGTTAACTGACTGGATTGATACAATAACCCTATGAAGCTGATTATCCCTGTTCCATACATAAGGAAACTGGAACAAATTCTATGATACTTATCCAAGGTCAACACATGGCGGCAGCAGAATCTCATTTTTGTTTTGTTTTGTTTAGAAGTAAATAATCCAACCTTTATTTGGCCTGGCAGAAGCACAATTTATGTCCTATATGGAGCTTATACTTTACTATATTGCATTTCTTTTCCAGGAAAAAGAACTACAAAAATAAAGATCATTACAAAAAGGTAAGGCATACATTTATTGCTTTCAACCGTTCTTTTCATCACAATGAAGCAACACAATTTTACAAAAATAAAATTTTATTAAAAGCAGTAGAGTCTGAGCAGGAGACAGTACAAAGAATGTGAACTGTGTAAACATCACTACATTCAGCTCACCTTGATTGAATGCTGACAGACAACTTTAATGGCTCTAAGTGCCCTTAATAGCAAGATACATTAGTTCTCCTGTACTCAGAAAACACACCCTAATTTTGATTAGGAAAAGGTATTTTGTCGAAGTTGGTCCCATCGGCAAATACTGCCATTGACACAAACAATGGCTATGAGAATGTTGCTGTCTCTACTAAAGCTGGTTTGACAGATAGCAGCACCACATTTATGATGAGACAATGTTGTACATCTAGGGAGAAAACATGACAACAGGTTATACTATTCATGCAGAATGCTGTCGTGTTTCATTCATTTACATCTAACTCACTTAAAACTGTGAATGAGACAGTGAACAATGTTCCACCTCATGTAGAAGGCATTCAAAACAAAACAGACTTCACACAAAGACTTCTGTGCAAAATGAGCATATTTTAAATTTAAGATGTACTGTGTAACTTACATAGAGAACTAAGTTTCCTTCACTATACTCCTGAAAAGCGATTAAAAAAACAAAAAAGTAGGGCTGGGGAGACAGCATAGTGGTTATCTGAAAGATTTTCATGCCTGAGGCTCCAGGCCCCAGTGTTCAAACCATAGCACCACCATAAGCCAGAGCTGAGCAGTGCTTTGGTAAAAACTAAATAGGTGCATCAAAATAACTCTGGAATGATATAAGAATCTCTAAAGTGATAGAACATTTTAGAGAAAAGGGTATAAATTATGAATTTCTAAATACTTACTTAGCTTTGTGAGGATCTTCAGGAACTTCTAAATCCCAGACATAGAGTCTGCCAACCCAATTGCCCAATGCAAGCATCTGTATAAACCTATTTTTAAAAACATCAAATTATCAAAATAAGGCCACTGAGTAGTCAAGTTGTCCAAAGACACCTTTCTAACTTTAGAAAAGTCACCTCTTGAAAATGAGTATATTATCATTCTATTGCGTTTTTTTACTTCTGATTTGTAAATGGGTGCGAGAACCATTGTAAATGGACTTGAAATCTCATCTGAACTTTTCCATTCCAGTAATTGTTACCCCATGGCCAATTTTGATAAGAAATTACATGCTATTTGGTGGCAGAGAAACACAGCTTTTATTACAATAATATTGCAACTATCCCTTTGTTATTGCTATTAATCTCTTATTGTGCTTAATTTATAAAACAAACTTCACCATCAGTGTGTATGCATCTTAGGAAAAAGCAGGATATACACAGATGCTACTTGAACTTTGAAAATTAAGGTAATATGCAAATCATTTGGCAATGACTTTACAACTTGCACCAGCTAATTGTTTCTTCTGCTTTAACAGTATAGCCAAAGCTATAGAAAACTCTTTCAATACTTTCATCCTAATATCAAATGTTTTAAGAATTTCAGATGGCTGCTATTTTTGTCTTTGCCTTATATACTGATTCTTTCAAGTTTTTCTGGTAATGGTACACAGATGGATTAATACCCTAGCCTCCAATATTAAATCTTAGTAACAGATGTTATGGAAAATATACACCAAACTGCCACCACTGGCAGCTATCAATTCATTCATAATAGCAGTACAGATGGTGAGTGAAGTCACAAAGGTAGAATAGCATCTAAGGTGGAAAAAAAAAAGAGAAACACGCAAAGCACTGAGTAAGTTCTTACATGAAACAACAAAAGATGTGCAGAAGAGAAAACAATAATCATAATTTTGTAATTTCATATGTAAATTTTGCTACCTTTTTTCAGAAATCCATAAAACCTCATGTACCAAATGTCATACCGACTGTAAACAAATCACGCAAGGATAGTCACACTGTATTTAATTTTTATTTAACTTATTTAGATTCATTGGGTTTAATGTTATCTATAACATCTTCCATCTTGTCAGGTTACCAGGCCACAATGGCATTTCATAAGACTTAAAAAAACAAAGGAGAGGGAGTCGGGCGGTAGCGCAGCGGGTTAAGCACAGGTGGCGCAAAGCACAAGGACCAGCATAAGGATCCCGGTTCGAACCCCGGCTCCCCACCTGCAGGGGAGTCGCTTCACAGGCTGTGAAGCAGGTCTGCAGGTGTCTATCTTTCTCTCCTCCTCTCTGTCTTCCCCTCCTCTCTCCATTTCTCTCTGTCCTATCCAACAACGACGACAACAACAATACTAACTACAACAAAAAAACAACAAGGGCAACAAAAAAATAAATAAATAAAAAGGAGAAAAAAGAAATGTTACGGGGTCGGGTGGTAGTGCAGTGGCTTAAGCGCACTGGCGCAAAGCTCAAGGACCAGTGTTAGGATCCCGGTTCCAGCCCCTGGCTCCCGACCAGCAGGGCAGTCGTTTCACAAGCGGTGAAGCAGATCTGCAGGTGTTTATCTTTCTCTTCCCCTCTCTGTCTTCTCCTCCTCTCTCCATTTCTCTCTGTCCTATCCAACAACAACGGCATCAATAACAACAACAATAAAAATAAAGAAATGTTTGCAAAACTCATTATTAAATATAAAAACAAAGTAGCAGGAGTCGGGCAGTAGCGCAGAGGGTTAAACACACGTGGCACTAAGCACATGGACCCTGTTAGGATCCAGATTCAAGCCCCAGGTTCCCCACCTGCAGGGGAGTGGCTTCACAGTCAGTGAAGCAGGTCTGCAGATGTCTGTCTTTCTCTCCCTGTCTGTCTTCCCCACCTCTATCCATTTCTCTCTGTCCTATGTAACGATGACAACATCAATAACAACAAAAATAACTACAACAAGAAAAAAATTAATTTTCCCGTTGTCATTTTATAAACAAGAAAAAAAGTTGGTTTTCCCTTTGTCATTTTAGAACTGACAGTTCATGAAACAGGGTAACCCATCTACCAAGAGACAGTGACATATATTCATTTAAGTATTCACACTTGATTCAGTATCCACACTTGAGGATAAGAAGTCTGATTAGCAACAGAATTTGATAACAAAAAAGCAATACATTGTATGGGGTATTTACTTTGGAAATCATAATTTTGTCTCTGCCAGACAAAATCACCTTCAGTTCTAGGCCCTTTGGTGTTCAGAGACTTCAAGTGGTTTATAGGAAAAGAAAATTAGAAATTCTGTCTGAGAATGCATGGTTCTTCAATATGGGCCCTGCTACTTCACTAATTTCATCTTTTCCCACCCAAAAGCTCATTGCATTTGTAACTCCAGGAAATTCACTTCATCTGGGCAACTGGTTAGTCATCTTAAGATTATTATGAATACTTAAATTTTATTTAAAGTCTCAGAAAAGAAAAAAAGATGAAGAGACTTGTAGTCATCTCTGAAAGCAGTGGCCGTTTCACTGCCATAATCAGGAAGGATGTAGGCAGACTGTGAGGTGACTGCCAATCCCATGCACAAGAATAAAAACAGAGAGGCAAAGATGTAAGAGAGAGAACTGATGATTGCAGAGGACAGTCAAGAGTGTGCGTAGGAAATTACGTGTTAAGAAGTGTATGATTAGAAGCAATGCATTTTGATGGTATAAAGAGATGTCATATCAGAGGATCTGGAGAAACACCTCACGTTACACTGGTTGGTGTTCCAGACCACTGGGGTAACAAAGCTGATGCCATATGCACAATGGAGAGGAAGCTGCAACCCTAAGAGTATATGGTGAACTTCCAGAACAGGGTAAAGTCAGTGAAAGCTCTTGGTCATGGAAATGATGATGATGATGATGATGATGATGATGATGGCAATGTGGTAGCTAAACTGAACTCAAGAGTTTGTGAAGACAGCTCTACTATTTGTATTCTGAACATAATCTGCTGAGACACTGAAACGTCACTCAGAAACAATAGGATGCTCTGGATCTCCCCACCACACCATTACCTTGTATTAAGAAATCAATTAAATAATTTTATAAATCCTTTTCAACCTTTTATTTATATGTTATTGTATTCAGACAGAGAAATTGAAAGGGAAGGTGGGGATAAAGAGGGAAAGAGGGGTGTTCATAGTAGTGCAGTGAGTTAAGTGCACATGGTGCAAAGCACATAATAATCCTGGTTTGCAGCCCCCGACACCCATCTGCAGGGGAGTTGCTTCACAATCGGTGAAGCAGATGTGCAGGTGTCCATCTTTTTCTCCCCTTCTCTGTCTTCCCCTCCTTTCTTGATTTCTCTCTGTCCAATCCAACAACAATGACAGCAACAATAATAATAAAAATGACAATGATAAACAACAAGGGCAACAAAGGGGAAAAAATAGCCTCCAGGACTAGTGGATTTATAGTATGGGCACTGAGCCCCAGCAATAATCTTGGGGGCAAAAAAAGAAAAAAAAAAAGAGGGAATGAAACAGAGACACCTGCAGCCTGTGTCATAACTCGTGAAACTTTCCTCCTGCAGGTTGGGATGAGGGGCTCTGAACCTGGTGCCTTGAGCATTGTAATGTGAGCACTTAACCAAGGTGCACCACTGCATGGCCCCCAAATCAAATATTTTTGCAGTGTAATTTGTTGTAACCTGGGAGGTGGCACAATAGATAAAAATCTGGGCTCAGAAGCACAGTGTCCCCAAGGTTGACCTCCAGCAACAGCGTGTGCCAGAGTGACCATACTCTGGTGCTCTCTTCTCTCTACAATAAATATTTTTTAAATAACTCTTGTTAAAACACACTAGTTTTAGCTGAAAGCAGAAGCACACTAGAGTTTGCAGTGAGTAACACCCTAACACTTCCTCTCCACTATTCCAACCTTTGGGTCCATGATTGCTCAACAATTTGTTTGGCTTCATATGTTAACTCTCTTTTCAGTCACCAGGTTCCAGATGCTATCAGGATGCTGGCCAGGCTTCCCTGGATTGAAGACCCCACCAATGTGTCCTGGAGCTCCGGTTCCCCAGAGACCCACCCTACTAGGGAAAGATAGAGGCAGACTGCGAGTGTGGACTGACCAGTCAACACCCATGTACAGCGGGGAAGCAATTAGAGAACCCAGACCTTCTACCTTCTGCAACCCACAATGACCCTGGGTCCATGGTCCCAGAGGGATAGAGAATGGGAAAGCTGTCAGGGAAGGGGATGGGCTATGGAGATTGGGTGGTGGGAATTGTGTGGAGTTGTACCCCTCTTACCATATGGTTTTGTTGATTAATCCTTTCTTAAATAAAAAAAAAAACACTAGTTTGCTTTCATTTTTACATTTTTTCTAAAATTCACACTAAATTATCTAATATACTGTTCTATAGATGTATTAGATTTAAAAGCAAAAAAAAATCCCTCTGTGAGTGCTTTACGTGCACAGTTAATGAATGCTTTGGATAAACTGCCTTGCCACCATGGAATATGATAAACCCTTTTCAATTAATCTGTTTATTTTACAGAGTCCATCTGTATGCTCCAGTTACCTAGTTATGTCCTTGAATGTTTTGATAAAACTTAAGGGAGGCAGAAATCTGCACTTCTTATTTTATGTTTACTGCCACCAGGGTTATCACTGGGGCTAGGTGTCTACATGGCAAAGCCACCACTCCTGGAGGCTATTTTTTCACATTCCTTCCTTCTTCCCTCCCTGTTTTTCTTTTAACTTATTTGACATAGCAGATAGAAATTGAAGGGAGGAAGAGATAGAGAGGGAGAAAGACAGACATTGGCACACCCAGTTAAGCATACTAGTAAAAAGTATAAGGACTCCCTCCTAAGGTCTGAGTGCCCACCCCAACCCCCACAGGAGAATACTTCACAAGTGGTGAAGTAGGTCTGTAGGTGTCTATCTCTCATTTAAAAAAATTTAAATATTATTATTTGTTGGTATGCTTCTAGATTCTGCTTGTGAAGCATTCTGTTTTTATCATCACATTGGTTTCGCTTTGTGTTGCTTGTGATGAGTTCTGTTTGTGTGTCCACTGTTAGCTGGGCACCCCCCTGCCTCCTGGATATTGGTTTGGCCCTCACTTCCCCTGCCTCTGGAACATTAAGTTTAGTCCTCCCTGGTTCCCCCTCTTCCCTTCTCCACGTCCCCTGTCCCCTATCCTATGTACTTCCTTTGTTCCTGACTCTTCCGCTAGAGAAGAGAGATGCAGGACAGAATCGTGTTGTGATTAGAAGAGATTAGTTTTTTGAACTGCATCCCCACTCTTGAATAAAGACTGAACTGCGTTCTCAGCTGAGCCATGAGTCCCTGGTCGTCTCTGTCTCCCGCCTGCAAAGCTAATCCGGCAATTAGTTAGTATTATTGGATAGACAGACATTGAGAGGGGAGGAGGAAATAGAGAGGTGGAGAGACACCTGCAGCTCTGTTCCTCTGGCTGAAGAAACTAATAGGGCTCCAGAAGAAGTCCTGCTGTTGTAGATATCTTCTGTGCTCTGGCACCTGATTTCCACTACTAAATTCATGCCATGGAAGTTGCCTGAAGTGAGGCAAACAAACTGAGATTCTTTTTTAAAATATTTATTTATTTATTTATTTATTTATTTATTTATTTCCCTTTTGTTGCCCTTCTTTTAGTGTTGTAGTTCTTCTTATTGTTGTTATTGATGTTGTTGTTGTTAGGACAGAGAGAAAGAGAGAGAGGAGGGGAACACAGAGAGAGAAAGAGAAAGATAGACACCTGCAGACCAAAGTGTTAGCTGGTTCTCTCTCTCTCCCTCCTATCCCTCTCACAAAAAAAAAAAAAAAAAGTTTTGTACCATATACTTAAGTTGCCAATATATTGCATACCATAGTCACAGCTGTACTTGCATGGCTGAGAGTTTAGCTTTCTCCTGAACTAAGATGATGAAGAAAAGGTTTTGTAATGTTAGGTAATGGGGAATGTTCATAATATCAATTCTTTTAAAAATATTTTATTTTAATAAGAGAGAAAAATACAGGAGCGCAGGGGGTTAAGCGCATGTGGCACAATGTGCAAGGAGCAGCATAAGCATCCCAGTTTGAGCTCCAGGCTCCCCACCTGCAGGGGAGTCACTTCACAGACACTGAAGCAGGTCTGCAGGTGTCTATCTTTCTTTTCCCCTCTCTGTATTCCCCTCCTCTCTCCATTTCTCTCTGTCCTATCCAACAACGACAAAAAGAAGAATAACTACAACAACAACAACAACAAAAAAACAAGGGCAACAGGGAACAAATAAATAATTTCTTAAAAAAGAGAGAAAAATACAGACACAGAAAGATTAGAGTACTGCTCAGCTCTGGCTTATGGTCGTGCTCATGACCAATCCTGGGACTTCAGACCCTCAAAAATGAAAGTCTGGGGGCCGGGCAGTAGTGCAGCGGGTTAAGTGCATGTGGCACAAAGTGCAAGGACCCGGGTAAGGAACCCTGTTCGAGCCCCAGGCTCTCCACCTGCAGGGGAGTTGCTTCAAAGGTGGCGAAGCAGGTCTGCAGGTGTCTACCTTTCTCTGACCCTCTCTGCCTTCCCCTCCTCTCTCCAGTACTCTCTGTCCTACCCAACAATGACAACAACAATAATAGTAACAACAAAGAATGATAAACAACAAGGGCAACAAAAGGGAAAAAATGGCCTCCAGGAGCAGTGGATTCATAGTGCAGGAATTGAGCCCCAGCAATAAACCTGGATGCAAAAAAAAAAAAAAAGACAACAGAGAAAACAAAAATGAATGTCTTTTGCACCAAATAAGGGCAAGAGACTGGCATACATTAACAATGACTCTTTAGTCATCAGGCCACCCAATCAGTTGGGTCCTAGTCTGGGAGTCCTCATATTCCCAAACAGACATGATGGGCCTAGACCTCAAATAAATCCCTCTCTCCATTGTTACCGGTTATCTTTATCAGGAACAACACAATAGACCCCTTTTCAGGCCCCCATAAGACCTTGCCTTCAACATGGAACAACAATGGTAGAGAATGTTCCCAGTTCATCTTTCTGGTTCTTTTTTCCAGCCATGACAACATCTCCCAAGACAATAACTTGGGCGTACCTGCATATCAGATGTCAGGCTCAGGAAAAAAAAAAAAAAACGCATGAGTACACTCATGGACACTTTCGAATATAACTAAAATAGACCTACTAACTATATACAAAATGGAAACACCCCAACTCTTCATCTGCACTATTTCAGCCTTTGGGTTCATGACTAGTCAACAATTTGTTTGGCTTTATATGTTAGCTCTTCTTTCAGCCACCAGGTTCCAGATGCTACCACTATGCCAACCGGACTTCCTGGACAGACGACCCCACCAATACACACTGGAGCCCTGCTTCCCCAGAACCCCATCCCACTAGGGAAAGAGAAAGACCAATTGGGAGTATGGATTGACCTATCAATGCCCATGTTCGGTAGGGAAGCAATTACAGAAGCCAGACCTTCAACCTTCTGTACCACATAATGACCTTGGGTCCATATTCCCGGAGGGATAAAGAATAGGAAAGCTTTCAAGGGAGGGGATGGCATATGGAGTTCTGGTGGTGAGAACTGTGCAAAGTTGTATCCCTCTTAGTATGTTTTTTGTCAGTGTTTTCTTTGTATAAATATAAGTTAAAAAATAAAAATAAATAATAAAGTCTTTTGCAGATCCACTATGCTGTCCCCCCAGCTGTGAATATGATTTTCCATGTCTAATCTTCCTAGTAATTCATCTATACATCTAACCACCCAGTAAAAGTAGCATATCATAATTTTGATTATTAGGAAAACTGCAATGACATCATAGGTACTTGTTATAATTATAATATTACACAACATGTGCTATGCTGTATAGTTATAAGCACTTATGTATAAATCATATTAGCAGTCCTGGGAAACAATCCTTTTTTAAAATTTATTTTTTTATGTAAGAAAGGTTAAATTAACAAAACCATAGGGTAGGAGGGGTACAACTCCACACAATTCCCACCACCCAATCTCCATAGCCCATCGCCTCCCCTAATAGCTTTCCCATTCTCTATCCCTCTGGGAGCATGGACCCAGGGTCATTGTGGGTTGCAGAAGGTGGAAGGTCTGGCTTCTGTAATTGCTTCCCCGCTGAGCATGGACATTCACTGGTCGGAGCATACTCCCAATCTGCCTCTCTCTTTCCCTAGTAGGGTGGGTCTCTGGGGAAGCTGAGCTCCAGGACACATTGGTGGGGTCTTCAGTCCAGGGAAGCCTGGCCGGCATCCTGATGGCATCTGGAACCTGGTGGCTGAAGAGAGTTAACATACAAAGTCAAACAAATTGTTGAGCAATCATGGACCCAAAGGTGGGAATAGTGGAGAGGAAGTGTTGGGGGGGGGGGTAGTCACTGCAAACTCCAGTGTACTTCTGCTTTCAGGTATATATTTCCACTTGTTTATGGATACGTGTCAACATATGCTCTCTCTCACAGAACCTTGTGTATATCTAGGTTTGGGGACTTTGTCAGAAAGAGATCCACCTGGGATGGAATTAGAGAAAGGCTATGAAAGGAAAGTTCTCACCTGAGTAATGAAGATGAAGGGTTGTCATTCCACACGTGAAGTCTCTGACACAGTCTGAGCTGAAGCATGTTGAGGTGGCAATTGTTGCCTTGATTAGGTTGCGATTGGCTGATGCAATATTATTTGATATGGATTGAGAGAGGCATGCGGGAAAGTGGGCCCTATCCTAAGGTTCCAGGACTGGGAGAAATATAGGCTGTATAGTGGAGATGTGAGGTTTCTGTTGTCTTAGGGTTCAAAAGACAATGGATAATTAAGGTTATCATCACATTATTTTGTAATTGGGTTAACTTTGAAAAGTCCTTTTGTTAGGGTTTGCTGTATAGTATCCAGTATCTTGTAAATAGCTGTGCAACTGGTTGCCTCTGAACCACTTGGTTGAGGCTTTTGAGAGAGTCCGCATATCAAATACACAGCCTGTCTTAAAAAGACTCAGTCTGTGTTTTTAAAACTTTGAGACATACAATTATTTTCCCCTCTCATTAATTAACTAGTGATTTATGTGACTACACTTTACTAGGAGTGTACATAGACACCATTCCCACCACCAAAAGACTGTGTGACCCATCCCACCCACCCACCCCCACCCACCACCAGCCCAGGAAGCTGCATGTCTACCCCTCACCACAGGGTTTTTACTTTGGTGTCCTACTTTCAATTTAGTCAGATCCTGCTTTTAGTTTCCCTTTCAGCTCTTCACAGAATGGGAGAAGATCTTCACATGCCATATATCAGACAAGAAACTAATCACCAAAATATATAAAGAGCTCAGCAAACTTAGCACCAAAAAAGCAAATGACCCCATCCAAAAATGGGCAAAGCATATGAACAAAACATTCACCTCAGAGGAGATCCAAAAGGTTAACAAACATATGAAAAACTGCTCTAGGTCACTGATTGTCAGAGAAATGCAAATTAAGACAACACTGAGATACCACCTCACGCCTGTAAGAATGGCATACATCAAAATGGACAGCAGAAACAAATGCTGGAGAGGTTGTGGGGACAGAGGAACCCTTTTACATTGCTGGTGGTAATGTAAATTGGTCCAACCTCTGTGGAGAGTAGTCTGGAAAACACTCACAAGGCTAGACATGGACCTATCATTTGATCCAGTAATTCCTCTCCTGGGGTTATACCCCAAAGACTCCATAACACCCAACCAAAAAAAGGTGTGTATTCCTATGTTCATAGCAGCACAATTCATAATAGCTAAAACCTGGAAGCAACCCAGGTGCCCAACAACAGATGAGTGGCTGAGAAAGCTGTGTTATATATATACACAATGGAATACTATGCAACTATCAAGAACAACGAACCCACCTTCTCTGACCCATCTTGGACAGAGCGAGAAGGAATTATGTTAAGTGAGCTAAGTCAGAAAGATAAAGATGAGTATGGGATGATCCCATTCATCAACAGAAGTTGAGTAAGAAGATGTGAAAGGAAAACTAAAAGCAGCACCTGACCAAATTGTAAGTAGGGCACCAAAGTAAAAACCCTGTGCTGAGGGGTAGACATGCAGCTTCCTGGGACAGTGGGGAGTGGCAGTGGGTGGGAGGGATGGGGCACAGTCTTTTGGTGGTGGGAATGGTGTTTAGGTACACTCCTAGTAAAATGTAGTCATATAAATCACTAGTTAATAGGAGAGGGGGAAATTAATTGTATGTCTTGAAGTTTTTTAAAACACAAACTGAATCTTTTTAATATATAGGCTGTGTATTAGATATGCAGACTCTCTCAAAAGCCTAGACCAAGTAGATCAGAAGCAACCAATAGCACAGCTGTATACAAGATACTGGGTACTGTACAGCAAACCCTTACATAAGGACTTTTCAAAGTTAACCCAATTACCAAATAATGTGATAACATTAACTATCCATTGTCTTTTTGAACCCTAAGACAGCAGGAACCTCACATCTCCACTATGAGCATCTACTTCCCCCAGTCCTGGAACCCTTCGATAGGGCCCACTTTCCCATATGCCTCTCCCAATCCATATCAAATAATATTGCATCTGCCGATCACAATCTAATCAACGCAACGATTGCCACCCCAACATGCTTCACTTCAGACTGTGTCGTACTTTTTATTTTTTACTTCAATGTCACCAAGGTGCTCAGTGTCTGCACAAATCCATTAGATCATTCTAGACAACCATTTTTTCAGTGTGGATCAGCAACAGCAGAGAATGTTCCATCCTCTGAAGGGAGACTAGACATCATACTCCATGCTCCACATGAGGAAGATGGTTCCTGAAACTGGGGTAGCTTGGAACGTTCCTACTCATGACACAGAATGTGAGCTTAGATCTACAGGGACGCTGAGATCACATAGGATCCTAATCCGAATATGGGACCCACATCAGATCAAATCGATGGGGTTTACAGTCAATAATATTTATAAAGTTTCTCATATTTGGGAGTACTTTCATCCCTCATCCAGCTTTCTGGTCCTTTTTATAGCCATGACAACATCTCCCCAGAAAATAACATGGGCCCACCTGCATGTCAGATGTCAGGCTCAGAAAAACAAAAAACAAATAAATAAATAAATAAAAATAAAAAAAACAGGAGTATAGTCATAGACCCTTTGAAATATAACTAAAATAGGGCTACTATCTACAAAACTAAGACCCTCAAATCTTCATCTGTACTATTCCAGCCTTTAGGTTCATGATTAGTTAACAATTTATTTGGTTTTATATGTTAGCTCTTCTTTCAGCCACCAGGTTCCAGATGCTACCACCATGCCAACCGAACTTCCCTGGACAGACGACCCCACCAATACACACTGGAGCCCTCCTTTCCCCAGAACCCCACCCCACTAGGGAAAGAGAAAGACCAGTTGGGAGTATGGATTGACCTGTCAATGCCCATGTTCAGTGGGGAAGCAATTACAGAAGCCAGACCTTCAACCTTCTGCACCAAATAATGACGCTGGGTCATTATGGGATAAAGAATAGGAAAGCTATCAGGGGAAGGGATGGGACACAGAGTTCTGTTGGTGGGAACTGTGTGCATCTGTACTCCTCTTATCCCATGGTTTCTGTCAATGTTTCCTTTTTATAATTAAAAATTAAAAAAGAATCAAAGGAGAAAGGGGGAGAAGAAGGGAGAAAAACACCTGCAGTTCCATCAGTGATCCAAAATTTACAAAACTTTCAGAATTTTTTTTTTTGCCATCAGTGTTATCACTAGAACTCCATGCCTGCAGGATGAATGCACTATTGCCAGTGGCCACTTCTCCCTTCTATTTATTTGATAGGGGGTGAGAGACAGAGATAGAGAGAAAGACTAAGACACCTGCAGCACTGCTCCACCACTAGTGAAGCTTCCCCCTTGAAGTAGAGAATTCGGTTCTTGAACCTGGGTTCTCTTACATGGTCACACATATGCTCTAACAGATACACAATCACCTGGCCTCTAACACCATCAGCTTTAGAGTTAAAAGCATAGCTTAGAATGAGCAATATACCTCTATACATATCTTTCCAATGCTCTTTGAGAACATATGTTCCAAATTTCCATTTACACACTGAGTCCCCTCAACTTTGGGACATGGCCAGGAGAGATAGAGGAATACCAACAAACATCCCTGATCACAGATCCAAGGTTTTATCATAAAATATTCTTCTCTTTACCCTTCAGATATGTACTATTCAATTTTACAGTTTGACAGAAAATTATTTAAGAGATTGTCTGCCTCCCAGAGGGAAAGATGAACAGAGGACTCTGAATTCCAATTCCACCAGGACCCACTGGCAAGGGAAAATAAAACCATTCAGAAGTAGTAGGTGTGCCTTGGAAAGGAAGAGAAGGCAGGAGCATAAGGGGGGGGCACAAATATATATAAATATAGAGAATTATAGAAAGAACAGTCAACCTCTATCTGTGTTTTTGGAGAAATATCGCAGTTTCTAGTAGAGGGAATAGGGATACAGAGTTATGCTGATGGGAAAGGTGCACCCCAGTTACCTTCTAATTTTGTAAACCAATATTAAATCACTAATGAAAACATTCTGGTAAGTTTATAGATAAAAAAAGAAAGATCATCTGAGTTTTCACAAGTGTTTTGCTTATATGATCATCTTCATTATCAGTCTGGAATGCTCGTTGCTCTTTGTATTCAATTTCTGATCTAACCAACAACTGAAATGCTTCCATCTGTTGTTAATTGTTGCTACTGAACAAAAATGAAAATTTATACATTTCTGATTCTGCTCATTAAAAGTGAAAAGCAAATCTATAAAGATGGCATTGTCTTTCATATTATTTTAATGCTAATGGAGTAGCTTTTTCATATATTATATAGGGGGGCACCAATGAAATGAAATATCTCACTTGGAAAGTGTGTTGCTTTGCCATGTGCAGAACCCAGCTTGGAGCCCAGTCCCCATAGCACTAAATGAAGATCTGGTGCTGTGGTCTCTTTCACTCTGCCTCTCTTTTAGAGATATAAAGGTAGAGATAGGGTTGAAGATGAGTCTAGGTCATGAAAAGCCTGTGGAGTGCACAAGCTACAATGCACATGGACCAGGGTATAAGCCACTGGCCTAACCTGCATGGGAAACACTTCACAAGTGGTTAAACAGTGCTGCAGGTGTCTCTCTGACTCTTTCCCTATCTATTGTCCTAATCCCCTCTCAAGTTCTCTGTCTCTAATCATTTTTTTTGCCTCCAGGGTTATCTCTGGGGCTCTGTACCTGCACTAGGAATGCACTGCTCCTAGAAGCCATTCTTTTCCCATTTTGTTGCCCTTTTTCTTGTTGTTATTATTGCCATTGCTGTTGTTGTTTTGGATAGGTCAGAGAGAAATCAAAAGAGCAGAGTGACAGATGCAATGTCAGGCCTGCTGTATGGCACAGCGCCAGCAGGCTAGGGCTAACCACAAAGCAGGGAGTCCTAAGACTAAATTGAAACTTTTTTGCTTACATTGATAATTTAAACACTTATTGGCAATATTGAAAATACACAAGTATTACCTGAGGACAATGATGGAGGCAAAGTCAGGCCTGCTGTATGACACAGCCCCAGCAGACTAGAGTTAACCACAAAGCGTGGAGTCCTAAGACTAAACTGAAGCTATTTTTTCTTACATTGATAATTTAAAGACCTATTGGTTATATTGGATATGCACAAATAATACCTGGGAACAATAAAAGGAGATCTCTGGGGGAAGTATATTGTGACAACAATTATAGCAATGAGTGTAACAAGACTAAAAATGGCCTAAGAGCAAAAGCTGCTGTACCTACTGGGAGGCTTTCAGAAAAAGAGCTATTTGTCACCATTACAGCTTCTCTATCAGCTGTACTTAGACCAAAAACCAGAATCATGTGTGGCATTTAGCATGAGTGACAGACTGTGATCTCCATCTAAATATAAAGAGGCCCTATTGCGTACCCTCACTCACATACCCTTGCTTCCACTTATAGGCATACATGATGAATGTAGAAGTTGTGCAGTTAAATAGCTAATGTTAGGGTATATGGGTAGAAGTAAGTAAACTTTCATTACCTAAAATTCAGTGAACATTCATATATGCAAAGGTTAACCATAAGAGAGTCAGCATGGTGTATGTTTACTTTACAGCAGAAGACTTCTTTTTTCATATTTATTTATTTATTTATTTATTCCCTTTTGTTGCTCTTGTTTTATTGTTGTAGTTATTTGTCTTGTCATCGTTGTTGGATACGACACAGAGAAATGAAGAGAGGAGGGGAAGACAGAGAAGCGGAGAGAAAGATAGACACCTGAAGACCTGCTTCAGTGCCTGTGAAGTTACTCCCCTGCAAGTGGGGAGCTGGGGCTCAAACTGGGATCCATAGGCCGGTCCTTGTGCTCTGTGCCATGTGAGCTTAACCCACTGTGCTACCGACCAACTCCCAGAAGATTTCATTAAAAAAAACATGGTGCATGATCTAGTTAGACCCATCCAAGAATGGGTTAAGAACAAAGGCCATTAGACTTAGCTCCAGGGAAAAATATTTATTCACACAGAAGGTCAGAACAGAGAGACAGTCAGAACACAGATGGTCACTTAAGGGAAAATTTAGACTACTCCAGACCAAGGGAAGTTTCAAGGGTAGATTTAGACTACCCCAGACCCAGGAAACTTATAAGGCAAGACTGGGATGCCCCAAACAGAGGTAACTTTTCAAATAATATATACCTATAATAATAATATAATAATAATAATAATATTGTTTAAGATTATTCCTGCTGTTAATGGAAATGAGGCTTCTATGAACAACTATATGCCACCAAGCTAGAGAACATTGAAGAAATGGATAATTTCCTAGATATGTAGGAACTTCCATAGTTAAATAAAGAGGAACTAGATAATATGAACAGGCCCAACACAGCTAATGAAACTGAAACAGTGGGAGATTCCAGAAGCTGCCAGTGGCTTGAGCTCTGACTTCATCTACTGGAAACAGTAGGATTTTTTGCCTTTAGTAGGACAGTCAATAAGAGGCCCTAGCTTTGACACCAAGGAGGTGACTATAACTCAATTTGGGTTAGAAAATAGAGTAAAAAGAAAGGGAAAATTGTTTTTTTTTTAATTATTATTCCCGAAGAGCACCCCGTCCCCCCTCCTCCCATAACCAGTTCCTGGGGGCCACAGATCTGCTCCTAGCAGGCTCCCCTGCTGAGCTTCTTTCTTTACCAAGATTCCTGTACCACAAGGGGATGTAATTCATTCTAATTTTATTCCTTCTGAAATCTTCGGCCTTTTTTCTTTCTAAGTAGCCAATCAGCTGCCTCTGCTCAGGGTGCCTGAGGCAATCTGGAGCCATACAAGCTGAAGACAGGAGAGGGTTTTTTAATCTGTTCTATTTTATGATCAATACAAGATAAACACATATCCCTTTCCCCCTCTCCTTCAGGTTGACCAGAATTAACTCTTAGTGTATTTTCCATTGCTAGGGGACTAGGTGACTTATTCACTGCTAAAATAACTTGTTTGACTCTTCTTACCACCCCTACCCATTTTCTCCCTCCCCCGCCATATAACTAATTAAATAATAATAAATGAATAAATACATGACTCTCCTTTAACTGTTCTTATATTACTGTTCTTTTTCTTATCTTTTTTTTCTCTCTCTCTCTTTTTCTTCTTTTTCTCATTCTTGTCGTCCTTTCTTCCTTCCTCCTTCAATTTAGTGAATTCACTGATACATGTTTGGGAATTATTTTGGGGAAGAAATCTGAAACAGGGTGGACTCTCTCTGCATGTATCTCTGCTCTACTTCCCTTTCTCCTCTAGCTACGCTAGAGTATACAGTGTATAATAGATTTGCATAACTGTCTATTCCTGCTATGCTTGTCTAGTCCTGAGGATTTTTTTGTTTTTTACTTTCTGAATAATCAGCTGCCTCTGCTCAGGAGGCTTGAGGCAATATGGGACAGGATTTTTACCATACTCTATTTTATTATTAATATTATATAAAGGTGTATCTCTTTCCCTGCTTCCTTTAGGCTGACCAGAATTAACTCTTAGGGTATCTTTCATTACTAGGGGACTGGGCATATTATCCACTACGAGACAAACTTGTTTCACTACTCCTACCTACTCTACAGACTCTCCTCTTCTCCCTCCTCCTAGCTAATTAAAAAATAAAATTAAACTAAAAATTAATTAACCAATTAAAAATGTTCCTTTCAATGCTCTTTTATTACAGCTGTTTTTCATTTCTCTCTATTGTTTCTCTTTTTTTATCTTGTCTTCCATTTCTTCTTCCTTCTTTGTCTTTCTGAATTCACTGATATTCATTTGTGAATTATTTTGGGGAAGAAATCTGACTCAGAGTGGACTCTGTATGTGTGTATCTCTGCTCTACTTCCCTTTCTCCCCTTGCTACCCCTAGAATATACAGTGAATAGTGGATTTGCATAATTATCTATTATTGCTATTCCTTCATTCCTTTCTCTGTCTTCTACACTTGGACTTGTTTGCCATTTTTTCACAGACTGGAGACATTGTTTGGCTAACTGGTAGTGAACAAATTATTTCAATCCTTGCTTCAGTTGCTATTATAATTCCTGAGGTTGGTGATTGCATTTGTCATGTATTAATACAGTGTTGCTTGTACTCAAAACAAAACAATTGAGGAACAACAGAACATAAAAATAAGAAACACATAAATCAAAAAAATGAGTATATCAAAAACAAATAAAACTGATACTCCAAAGAATGATGACAAGAGCCCAGAAGAAACTACAAATCACCAAGAAGTAACCATAGATAAGAAAAGTATGTAAGCAATAACAAACTTATTAATCACAGAAATGAAAACAACATTAGAGGAAAGGAATGGCAGTATTAGGGAAACAACAGTTGAGACTCCCAATGAAACTGATTATCTTGAGGCAATTAGAGAACTGGAGACCTGTCTCAAGTGGCCTCCCCCAGGGCTCTGTTCTGGCTCCTACGCTATTTAATATTTACATCAATGACCTCTCAGAAACTTCTTCAAGGAAGTTCATCTACGCCGATGACATCTGCTGTGCAACTCAGGCATCCAAGTTCGACATCCTCGAGGAAACACTCACGAAAGACATGTCTCTGAGATCTGATTACTGTAAAAAATGGCGACTAATCCCTAGCACTGCAAAAACGGTATCATCTGTTTTCCATCTACACCATGCCTCAGCCTCGCGTGAGCTTAATGTGCAGCTTGGCGATACAAGAATCCGGCATGAAGCCAGCCAGTCTATCTTGGCGTTACTCTCGATCGCACTCTGTCATTTCACAAACATCTCATAAAAACTGCAGCAAAGGTGGGCACGAGGAATAACATCATTGCAAGTCTGGCCAGCTCCTCATGGGGCGTGAGTGCTTCCACACTACGATCATCATCTCTGGCATTATGCTATTCCACTGCAGAATACTGTGCCCCAGTATGGTTCCGTAGCCCCCATGTCCACTTGGTCGATTCCAAATTATATTCCTCCATGAGGATAATTTCTGGAACCATCCATTCCACCCCATTTCCATGGCTGCCAGTTCTTAGCAACATCACCCCGCCAGATATTCATCAGGATGCGGCATCATCTAAGTTCATTTCCCACGTCTACGCTCGACCGGACCTGCCAATATACGCGGATATCTTCACCCACCCTGTTCAACGCTTGACGTCTTGTCACCCAATCTGGTCCCCTATGCCTACACTGAACTTCTCTGTTCCAGTCTCTTGGAAACAGAGCTGGCAGTCAGCTGAGGTAAAGAACAAACACCTCATCACAGACCCCTGCTAGCGTCAA
>NW_026647257.1:52500-58811 GCF_950295315.1 Erinaceus europaeus | reverse complement strand
CCTCTCTCTCTCCCTCTCTCTCTCTCTCCCTCCCTCTCTTTCTCTCTCTTCTCTCTCCTCTCTCTCCTCTCTCCTCTCTCTTTCTCTCTTCTCTCTTCCTCTCTCTCTCCCCTCTCTCTGTCTCTCTTTTTATTTTTTTATTATATTTATTTATTTATTGGACAGAGACAACAAGATATCAAGAAGAATGGGGAAATAGAGAGGGAGAGAGACAGAGAGACACCTGCAGCCCAGCTTCACCCCTCGTGAAGCTTTCCCCCTGCAGGTGGGGACTGGGGGTTTGAACCCGGGTCCTTTCACACTATAACATGTGCACTCCAGCACATGTGCCACCACCCAGCCCCTCTCTTCTTCTCTCTCTTTCTATCTAATGAGACGAATAAACTGAAACTGTCTGCATGTGTCAGAGCATTAAGCCCCTCAATAAAAATAATTAAAAATAAAGAGAACAAAAGAAACCTAAAAAAAAAGTGATACTATTGGAATGCTTCTAATTCTGCTTCTAAAAAACCCCTTCTGTTTCATCCTCCCTGCTTAACACTGTATTCTATTTACATAACCATTGAAGGGCATTGGTTCAGTCCCCACTGGTTCATGATGTGTTTTTGCTCCGCCCCCTCTCCTTGTCACACCCTGATTGTCACCAGTCGCTTTTCTCTCCACCCTCTCTGCGTCGCATCCTGTTCCCACCCTACTTGGAAAGTATATATAAGGACAGCATTGTGCGTTTTAGTTAGTTTTAGTTTTAACTTAGCTTGGTTTAGATTGTGCTGCGTCCTGCATGAATAAAGAGATACCGCCTACAGCCCAGCCATGAGTCCCTGGTCGTCTGTCTCCTGTCAGTGAAGCTCAGCCCGACCTGATACCACAAAATATGTTCCAAGAACAACATTTTTACTGTGGCAAAAAGGAGAAAGAGCACGCCATGAAATCTGAAGATGTAGAAGTGCCCACCCTGTGGCTGGCCATTCCAGGGAGAATGAACAGAGTCAACAGCAAACAGCTCCTCTTGGCAACGTGATGCGCTCGGCCATGATGACGCATCCGTGTGTGAGCACAGTGACAAGCTTGATCGACGCTCTGGGGATGGGCCCCGGGTCCTCGAGAGCAAAGACATTGAAGCCGTTTCCACACAGGATTCTCTGGGCCCTGGGCTCGTCTTCGGAGACGTGGAACATCGCCTCACAGACACGGGCATACCCAGCACATGTCTTCCTGACCGAGACTTCCTCTCTGCCGGGCTTCACTCAGGAGGAGTCAGGAGGAGAGAGAGAAAGGGAAAGGGAGAGACTTGCAGCCCTGCTCCATCGCTTACTACCCTACAGATGGCGGCCAGGGGCTTGAACCCGGGTCCTTGAGCACGGTGAGGTGCATGCTCAACCAGGTGGGCCACTGTCCAGACCGTCAGGCTCCTTTTCCATCGGACCTTGATTTGGGGGTTCCGTGTTCTTCTCAATATTGTCCCGTTGATCAGTTCTGCCAGGTCTGCTCAGCCAGAATCCCCCACCTCAGTATCTGACGGTCTTCCACATCTGAGGGGGCTCCCACTCCCAGCCCCCAAGGTGCCCTCTGGTCCCTCCGGCAGAAATCCTACTGGGCTACTTTTTTAAAAGAATTTTTAAAATATTTATTTATTTCCTTTTTGTTGCCTTTGTTGTTGTTATTGTTGTCATTGTTGGATAGGACAGAGAGAAATGGAGAGAGGAGGGGAGACTGTCGGTCTGCTTCTCGTTCTTCTTCTGAGAGCCCTTCTGGTACACTGCTTGACCTTGTGGTCTATTTACATGGTCATCCTGTGACACTGGTTTGGTTTCACTCCCCTGCCTCTGGGAGATGTTAGTTTAGTCCTTGTTAGTTGCGTGTTTTTTCCTTCTCCCCGCCCCCTATCCTACATTCTTTGTGTTCTCAGCTCAGCCATGAGTTTCTGGTCGTCTCTGTCTCCTGCCCATGAAGCCAGCCCAGAGAAAAAAACAGAAGACAGAGAGGGGGAGAGAAAGACAGACACCTGCAGACCTGCTTCACCACCTATGAAGCAACTCCCCTGCAGGTGGGGAGCCAGGGGCTCAAACCAGGGTCCTTGTGCTGGTCCTTGCGCTTTGTGACACATGCTTTTAACCCGCTGCGCTACAGCCCAACTCCTCCTACTGGGCTATTAACTGACTTAAGTCATCGCCCTCGGTCCTGATATCAACATCAATGTCTCCCTCTGGTGGAGCCTCTGTTTGCAGAGTCCAGTCCGGCCCTTCTCTCTGATGGTGAATCCCACCTTCCTCCCTCCGTGTCTTCTCCCTGATGAAGAATCCCACCTTCCTCCCTCCGTGTCTTCTCTCTGATGAAGAATCCCACCTTCCTCCCTTCCTGTCTTCTCTCTGATGAAGAATCCCACCTTCCTCCCTCCCTGTCTTCTCCCTGATGAAGAATCCCACCTTCCTCCCTTCCTGTCTTCTCTCTGATGAAGAATCCCACCTTCCTCCCTCCCTGTCTTCTCTCTGATGGTGAATCCCACCTTCCTTCCTGTCTTCTCCCTAATGATGAATCCCACCTTCCTCCCTGTCTTTTCTCTTGAGCTCAGTCTTTCTCCTCAGGGAAAGGCCACATCTGAGGGTCTCTTGAAAACAGTCCTCAAGTGGTTTAAGTAGTGTCGCTTCATATGATCTTCTTTTTTTTTTTTCTTTATTTGTTTTCCACGACTCCTGTCAGCAAAGGTCTGCGTCCCCACAGATAACCACTCCAGTTCTCCGCCGTCTTGGACATAGGTCGTCTTTCCACACCCAGACATTGAGTTCTCTATGTTCCTCATGAGGGAAGCTGCCCTGCTGTCACCCGTCACCTCCCGACTGGCTTCACTGAGCCACATCTTCTCCAGCCCCATCCACCTTATTGCAAGGGACACGCTCTCATACGTCTTTCTCTCTGGGGCTGCAGAGGAAGGTGGGGAGGAAGGACGGCTGGAGCAGGAGGAGTGACTTGTGGGATGGCCTGGTAGCCATCTCATTCCTTTGGGATGAGAAGAGAAGTATTCGTTTCACGAACCTCCTCCCAGATGTGCAGAGTATGACTAGGTCAGGGCTGGGCTAGGTACTTACCCCTCACCCCTGGGGACCAGACCGTGCTAGGGGTGGACCTTATCAGGCGGCTGCGGGCAGGGCAGTGCCAGTGGGCGGGCGGGTGGGTGGGGCCTCTGCTTCTAGGGCATGTGTCACCTGTCTCCTGCTAGGGGGCACTGCCCTGGCACTCCCTGGCCAGCTGCTGTGGTGACGTGAAGCTGGGGCCTGCTTCCCAGAGCCTTTGGAGTGGACCTAGGACGCTGAGATCCTTATGTCTCTGGCCCCTCAGAACCCAGAAGATGGCAGATGGGGCGCAGGCCAACCCCAAAGGGTTCAGGAAGAAGGTGCTGGCTAGACACCCGTCTGGGTGGAGGCTCCGGAGAGGCAGGGCTTCTTCCCTGAGAACATCCAGGTATGTGCTGCCACCCTGGGAGGGGGTTGTCCACAGAGGAGCTCTCCACAGAGACGAACGCAGAGGACGGGGCCCCTGGAGCCCAGGTCCCAGAAGGGAGGGTTCTGGCCGAGGCAGACCACACACACTAAGCGTCAGAAGAGCTGGAGGGACCATCGAGTCAGGAGGACGGGGAGGGAGGGGGGGTGAAGGCCTCAGGCAGAATCCCAGAGCATTCTGGAGGCAGAGGCTGGGGACAGGCCATTTCTGGGCATCAGAGCCATCAGCAGACTGGCCCATGGGACTCCCTGGCATGTGCAGAGGCTGGTCCTCTGTAGCAATGGCCCAACTCCACGGGCGAGTTTCCCTTCCTGTAAACATGTGCCAGGTGGGGATTCCTGCCAGGAGGAAGCAGGGAGGCCCCTGAGGCCCCTGGCTGTGCCACCTGAGAGCTGCCCTTCCAGAGGTCCAGAGCGGGCACAAGGCGACAATCCCGGGGTGTGGGCAGCCACGAGGGCATCGCCCAGGGTGGGTACGATGGAGCCTATGAGACTCAGGAGGGGCAGCAGGTCCAGAATTGCAAGACTGGGTGGGGGGCACTGACCCAGGGCCCAGAGTGGCAAGACAGTGGGTGGGGGGGACACTGACCCGGGGCCTGGCTTCCCTCCCTCTCTCTCTCCCGTGTAGCCAGGGCCTGAAGAGGCTCCTCACCATTACTGTCCTGGCCAGCAATGGTGAGTCACACCTCCTGGGAGACTCCCAGCCTCTCCGGCCTCCCCCTGCCCTAGCCCCCCCTCCCCCAGGTCCCCTGCCCTCCCCCACTCCCCTTGGCCCCTTGCCCCCCTCCTCCAGGCCCCCTGCCCTTCCATACCCCTCCCCCTGGCCCCCCACCCCCTCCCCTGGGCACCCTGCCCCTGCCCTTCCCCACTCCCCCAACCCCTTGTCCCCTCCCCCGGGGCCCCTGCCCTCCCCCACTCCCCTGACCCCTTGCCCCGGGACCCCTGGCCCTCCGCACCCCTGCCCCGGCCCCCCACAGCCTTTCTCCTATGGCCTGGGGTGCTGAGATCGGCCATCAGAGACTAGCAGCAGCAGCAGCCTGACTTGGCCTTTTCCTGCACAGTCCTCCTCGCCCTCCCTCCTGACCTGGGCACTCCTGCAGCCATCTGTAAACAGGCATTTACAAGCCTCCAGGGACAGGGCCCCGCTGAGGAAGCGTCTTAAACTCTAAACCAGTGTCTGCCGGGCTTCTGGGCACCCTGTGAAGCCCGGGCCTGGGCACCTGTGTGCACCCAGACAGGAGCTAGCAGAGGGACCACCTCAGGAGGCAGGGCTGCCGGACACACGTCCATCCCAGGTGCCACTTGTGGTGTGTAGGCATCTGATGTTTTTTTAAATATTTGTATTTATTTATTAATGGACAGAGACAGAGAAAAACTGAGAGGGGAAGGGGAGAGAGAGAGGGAGAGAGAGAGAGAGACCCGCAGCCCTGCTTCTCTCGTAAAGTTTCCCCCTGTAAGTGGGGACCAGGGCTTGAACCCGGGTCCTTGTGCACTGTGATGTGAGCGCTTAACCAGGTGCGCCACCGCTCGGCCCCAGTGTGTAGGCATCTGGTACGCAGCGCCCTCTTGGTGCTGCCGCCACTGGGGAAGATGGCGACGTGGGTCTGGGCGCTCCCTGGCAGGGGCTGGCACCCGTCACATCCGCAGGCTCCTAGCAGGTGTCCACCCTGGGAAGAGAAGGAGATTCCACCACAGAAGGAGGCTGCGCATGGCCAGGCAGAGTGGCCTGTCACTTGTAAGCGGCCCTTGCCTGGCGCAGACTCTCCCGGGCACTGGGCCGCCACCAGGCGGAGCACAGACACTCGGGCTTTGCTTGTCTTCCGCTCAGAGGAAGAGTGTGGGCCGGCATGACTTCAGCTGTGTACGTGTGAGTGTCTGGGTGTGTGAGAGTGTGTGTGTGTGTGTGTGAGAGAGAGAGAGAGAGAGTGTCTGGGTGTGTGAGAGTGTGTGAGTGAGTGTGTGTATATGTGAGTGTGTGTGTGCGTGCACGTGTATATCTGAGTATGTGACTGTGTGTGTGTATGAGAGAGAAAGAGACAGAGTGTCTGGCTGTGTGAGAGTGTGTGAATGAGTGTGTCTGAGTATGTGACTGTGTGTGTGTGTATGTGTGTGTGTGTGTGTATAAGAGAGACAGAGTGTCTGGCTGTGTGAGAGTGTGTGAGTGTGTGTGTGTATATGTGAGTGTGTGTGTGAGTATGTGTATGTGCGTGAGCGTGTATATATGAGTATGTGACTGTGTGTGTGTGTGTGTGTGTGTGTGTGTGTGAGTATGTGTATGTGCGTGAGCGTGTATATATGAGTATGTGACTGTGTGTGTGTGTGTGTATAAGAGAGACAGAGTGTCTGGGTGTGTGAAAGTGTGTGAGTGTGTGTGTATATGTGAGTGTGTGTGTGCGTGTGCGTGTATATCTGAGTATGTGACTGTGTGTGTGTGAGAGAGAAAGAGACAGAGTGTCTGGCTGTGTGAGAGTGTGTGAATGAGTGTGTCTGAGTATGTGACTGTGTGTGTGTGTGTGTGTGTGTGTGTGTATAAGAGAGACAGAGTGTCTGGGTGTGTGAAAGTGTGTGAGTGTGTGTGTGGATATGTGAGTGTGTGTGAGTATGTGTGTGTGTGTGTGAGTATGTGTATGTGCGTGAGCGTGTATATATGAGTATGTGACTGTGTGTGTGTGTGTGTGTGTGTGTGTATAAGAGAGACAGAGTGTCTGGGTGTGTGAAAGTGTGTGAGTGTGTGTGTGGATATGTGAGTGTGTGTGAGTCTGTGTGTGTGTGTGTGTGTGAGTATGTGTATGTGCGTGAGCGTGTATATATGAG